>NW_010117909.1:0-264 GCF_000699245.1 Pterocles gutturalis
TCGACCCCCCTCACCACCAGTGGTGCTGCTCTCTCATAGCCTGGGTCAGTGGGTCTCGCTGAGAGGATCAGAATCCCATCGTCCCCACCAGGAGGAGTGGGGTGCCCATGGTAGATGTGGCCCATACATCACTTCTGTGAAGCCTAAGCAGATGTCTTGAATATATAGCACATCTCAAATATTGCAAGATGTCTATGTAAAGAACCTGGAGTAGAGCTTTAGTGGCAGGGGGGGGGGCTATAACGGGCTTTTCCGTCCTTTGTA
>NW_010117909.1:295-24908 GCF_000699245.1 Pterocles gutturalis
CTTTGCAGTCCTGAGTAGATCTCTATTAATTTTAATGGGAGTTCTTATACAAAGCTCACATATCGATATCCGTACTGTGGATAGTAGCTGAATGCCATGCTTAAATTCAGGGAGAGCAAAACTGTTCCCTAAGTGTTACTTAGGAAGCACAATACATTAAAGTCAAGAAGAACAGACACTCCGGATGCTTAACAAAGATACATCTTTCCTCTCAAACAACTGTGTTCAAAAGGATATGCATTATTTCTTATCATAATAATGAAAACTGTAATTTTGGGTGACAGTTCTGTGGAAAGGAACTTTATGCCTTGCATTGTCGTTTCAAATGTCACCTGTATGTTTTAAAGGATGGTTATGTACATATAGTATCACATCTTATACACAGCCTTACCACTAAAGCATTTAGGAGTTTAAAGACTGAAGAAGCATACTAATCTTAACTGTAAATAAATTTGTATTTCATCACAACTTTGACCTACAGATTTACTTTTAATATATTCTCTATCCTGAATTCAACATCAAAATAACTTAATAACCGTTTTAGACCTCTAATATCTGTTAACAGTTTCCTCAGTAAACAGACAAATAATTTTGTGAGATAATTTTTGGTTTCTTTAATTCAGGTGGACTGCTATCTTTCATTAGGTAAGCTGTGTAACTGCAAAATTATTAGTTTCTTAATATGTCAACTTAGACCTTTAAAAAGCAAGTATGATTATAATCATAAATACAAAACTAAAACTAAAAGTTAGACATAGGCATATTATTATATTTATTAGCTTGTGATGTGATGAAATAGTAATCTAGATTCTTCCTTATAATTCTAGATTAGCTTAAGTCATAGCTTTTTACATGTATGTATTTCAGTGGCTTTCTTTGCTCCTCCTAACTAGTAACTCTTTGACATTTGTTTTAACACTTTCTAAAATGAAGTTACCCTGAAAGGTGCCCCAGTGATACAAACATGAGTATTTTTTATATATTTGCAAGTTTTCACTTTTTTGTCATTTCATATCTCTTTAAACTTTACTGTGTTCCCAAGCCTTTACTAGATATCCTCCTTTCTGGTCTGCAGGGATGAAAAATCTTCTGCCTTCTATAAAATGAAAATCTTAAACAATCATTGTTGATTTTGAAACAAGGTCTTTATTCTTTTGTTAAATTCACTTTATTTTATATTAGCTCCTTCATGATCTCTCCATGGATGATGATAAAATCATCTCCACACATTGTAGCAACCAAGTAAAAAGAATCTCAGTCTGAAATAATCTCAAAAAGACAACAGTAGTACATCTAGAAGATGGCTTGCTTATTATCTAATTTTTATGTGTGTGTTCACCTGCTTGTGCATTAATTTCCTTTTTTTTTCTGTTTTCTTCAAGAAACCTTCAAATTTCAGCTGAAAACAAGATGAAGTTGAAAATTATATTGGAATTAATTCTAAGTAAGGATTTACATTGCAAATATGTGTAATTAATAATGACTTATTCTGAGAGGGCACTTGACAGTTGGTATCATGTAAACCAGGAGATAAGGAACACCTGCAGTTGTAGTTGTCTGAGACTTATGATTATCACTAAATTGTATAAAATGGATGAAGCCGAAACAGTTTCTCTGCTCCTTCCTTTTATCTACAGGTAGAATTCATAATATCTAAAACATTTCATATTTTTATTTTAACCATATTTTTAAAACTTAAAGCATTGGAGATTCTATTATTCATTAAGCATGGGTGTTCTGCTGCTTACTTGTCCTTACAGATAGACTTCTTTCCTCCTAATATTTAGATTAAATATCCCTTACAAGGTGTAGGACTGCTGACTATTCCTATCCATAGTAGAAATAAGTGGTTCCATCTTGAATGAAGTTTTTGTTCTTCTTAATAGCTACATTAGTCCAGAGTTAATCAAGCTAGTTAAACTGAAGGTAGATTTTTGGCCTTATGGGTCACATTAATTTTAAAAGGCTTTTGGTCATTTTCAGAACTGGCAGTCAGTATAGCTAGTTCAGTGTTAATGGGGGAGGATCTTGTCAGGGTGATTCATGGTAACAGAATTAGATATCTGTGCTTCCAGGGCAACCGATTAAAAGATCAAAGATCTTCGTCAGGCAGATTAAGAACTGATTAGGAAAAGTTGTATACAAGGGTAATCTAGACTCCTGGTTTTTGTGAAATTTAGAGATATGAATTAGGTGGCTATGTTTGAAATTCACTTATTGTCCTGTATTTCTGTCTAATTCAATAGGGCATATTTTGATTTTTAGACTCTTAGAATCATAGAAACATAGAATGATTTGGGTTGGAAGGGACCTTTAAAAATCATCAAGCCCAACCCCCCTGTCATGGGCAAGGATGCTTTTCAGTAGATCAGGTTGTTCAAAACCCTGTCAAACCTTACCTTGGACACTTCCAATGATAGGGCATTCATAGCTTCTCTGGGCAACCTGTTCCAATGTCTTGCCATCCTCATTGTAAAAAAATTAGAGTATTTTGGCAGCTGTTCCATGAAGTAGACCTACTTTTTCTAACTTAATTTAGTGGAGGAAAGGGATTGACACCCGTGTATGTTACTTTCCACACTGGCATCCTGAGGCTGCTCCTCCTTTGAAAGCTTATATACTGTAGAGACTCATAGCAGTGAAGGAGTCTTGCAACCTGAGGACAGTTCCATTATTCATTATGAATCTTAGCAAGGTAAGAAGGAGATCCTGAGTTACAGTCCTTCCATGTGGATTATTTATGCACAGTCTGTTGAACAATAAATGAATCAGAAAAACAGGCATTCTGGGGCTGAATGTTAAGATGGGGGTCAGCCAATACTATTTTAATATTTGAAAGGAATTTCACATAAATTAAAGCTTCTTATTTCCACAAAGAGTTTTTTTATGGCTTGTCTTTAAGAAAAAAGATGTGTGTAAAAACAGGGAATGTAAAAGGGAAATGATTTTACAGGGAAAGGATTTTGTAATGAGAGCATTTAAATTTGATTTCTGTTTTGTTTAAGTTCTGTCTGAGGTAGCTAAAAAGTATTTTGGAGATCTTCTACCTTAGAGTATTCGATTTGATGCTTTGACAAAACTTTCAGTAGAGCTAAAATAGTCTGTTAGATTTTTGTCTGCGTGATGGTCAAAACATAAGATATGATTGCAACATCTGTTTAAGAGCTTGGCAGTACATACATGAGTTTTAGATTGTTCTGACAGTTTCTGTCAATATTTGTTATTTAGTCTTGTATGATAGGCCTGGCAACCTCTGTGTCTAATTCTCTGTTTTCCATTTGCCTTTCCTTGGACTTTTAAGTACATTAACATTTATGAATGTAATTTTTCACCTCTTTATACTGCCACAGTATCACCATTAACCTCCAATGCTTTTTTCTCAACTGCATTTTATTACTACTAGAACAGGTGCTTTATTTTCTGTTAATCACTTTGATATTTTTCCATAGAATATTAATCCCTTGATTTTCCTTAAATTACTTCATTAGGACACGGTTTTCCATTTCAAGTTGAAATGCATTTGGGGTGAGAGAGCTAGTAATAAACTCTTTATTCATGGGTTTGGTTTTTTAAAATTACTTTGTTAGCTTTAATGTAAGACTTCAACTTGACAGTGGAAATGTATGAAAATGAAAAATTAAAATGAAAATTAGTATCTCACTATCTTACCTGTTGTACTTACACATGTATTTTTCTGAAGTATACTTAACACATCTGGCAACAAATGATAAAAATTATACTTTTTGATTAAAGTATCACATAATTTTATTACTGGCTAGTTCTTGTTTGTAGTCAGTACTGCTTCATTCACTGCTAGAGTTTCTTATGCCAAATTCCTGTCTGTTTCCTGATTCTAGGAAAGGTGAAGGTCTTCTTTTCTGGAGTATGGATATGCAAATGTATCTATCCACCTGCTTTCATTCCAAGAATATTGAGCTAATAGCCATTCAGATCTGAAATTATTTGAGCCACTTAAATAACTTTACCCTAGCACTTAAAGGTTTTACTTTCTTCTGTTCTTTCTGGTTTGTTTTCAGTCATACATTATTTAAAAACAAAGAAATTCTTCATCTACTCTAACAACTCAAATATATAGTGCCTATTTAAAACTCTTATCCATGTAGCCCTGATCTCTGGAAGAACATATAGTTTTAATTGAAAGAGTTACCCTTTCCATAAAAATCTTTGTTGTACTTGTTAGCTTTTAAATAACAATTTGAATGTATACAGCCACAACATCAAAGAGAGATGGGTTTTTTTCCAGTTATTCGAATGGACACATTCAAATGGACTGAGATATAGAGTAAGAGCCTGTGGAGAGGTGCTTTCCTATCATTTCTTCCAAAGCCTTACTTACCTCTGCTAAGAGGGAAAGGCTGGCAGCAAGGCCAGTAGATTAGACAGGGTAGCATCAGGTACACAGTAAGTATCTCCTCTCTGACAGAACATATGCAGCCGAAAGAATCCAAATGGGCTGTAATTTCCTAATATTGCCCAATTCAAGTTATAAGCCTAAACCAAGTCTTTGAAAGCAAGTCCTCTCAAACTCTGAGATGTCTTAAAATACAAGAAATCAGTTTCACTGTGGTTGTTTTTAAGAAATCAATAAAAGTACAGCTGGGAGAATTCTTTTGTAGATATTCCTAACATTCTGGTATGCTCTTGTTATAACAGCTATTTCTACACCCAGTAGGTCTTGTTTTTCCACTCCCAAAGATAGAATTTGTTCACTGTTGCTTATGTCAGTAATGAACAATGAAAGAAACTGCACTGATTTGGAAATGTCTGTATGTATGCATTTTTTTTTTTTAATTTCAAGGATGTGAGTAAGCCCACAAAAGTAAATTAATACTAATTCCCTAATAATTTTTACCAAAATAATGCTAATGTAGTGTTCCTACATAATGTTCATAATGAAATTAATTCAATTGAACCTTCTAACGAGCAATACTAAGGAGCAAGTTCTGTAAATGTCAGAAAAATGCTGTTGAGGTTTTAAAGCATCTTTTTTTCTGAAAGATGACTTCTACTGAATCCTCAATATTCCTGTAACATTTTCTTCACAATTACGTTTAAAAAGAGTAAAGTTCTCGCTTTGAACTTCGTCAGATTTATTGGAAAGATTTTTTTGAGATCAAAAAAGAAAAATGTATAGAAAAATGTAACAGTGGATTATGAGGCTTCAAATACTTTTATGTTCTACACTAAAGACCAAAACCCAGTTATTTTTTCCTAGGAAAATGAAGGTCCTGAGAATTCAGGTCTTCCAGCTTCTCTGGAAACAGCCCTAAGGATCTGTTCATTTCCACATCTGTGTGAAGTGTCCTGCATTTATTAGAGTGCACAGTGCCTTTTATTCCCTCTGGTTCACAGTTTGTATGTTCCTTGAACACTGGCATTGGGTTCTTCTGTTTTTAGCTACACAGGTCTCATCCAGACCTCAGGCTGTTATTCTCTGTGCTTTCAGAATGAGTGTTCTTCTGTCTGCAACACTACATCCTAATCTGATGTGAAGCCTTGAGTAAGTGTTGATGCACTGATATAATCTACCCATGAGTTTATGAATTTGCTGTCTTTTTGTGAGTAGAAATAGTATTTTTGACCATTGTTGTTATTTCTGTTTTGAAGAAACATCTTTTTCTCCTCCACTGCCCCATTAAATTCTCTCAGCTCTGTGAAAACCAAGAAAACCAAACCAGATCAAGAAGCAAGAGGTCAGATCTGTCCCATATTTATTTATTTTTTTTAACTTTTATTGATGGGCAGTCAGCTTTCCCTGACTTGGCTACGTATGACACACAGGATCTGGAAAGTGATAACATTTTGCTTGTTTGGGGATAGCTGTGTTGCAAATTGAACAGAGTAACAAATCAGACAGCAAAAAAATCCCATGGGTTTTAGACATCTTTGCATCTTGCAACCTCCTCATGCTGTAATCCTCTCCATAACTTCCCTCCCGTCCCCAGGGGTTCAGCTGCCTGTCATCCAAGGCCTTAGCTCTAGTATGGAACAGCCCAGTCACTTTGAGACTTCTAAGGAGACTACAAAGTTGTGAAAAAGAGTGGTGAAAAGGTTTAGAAGGCTGAACCGTACAAAATGAGAAAGGCTAAACTGTAGGTCAAAGTAGGAGTGTCCTGACAGGATTGTTAGTTGCTCCAGGGTTCAACCAGAACACAGGCATGGAAAGGGATAAGACTACATGGGGAAAAGACAGTCTGGAAAAAGGGGCTGGACATCCTTCTTCAGAACCTGAGTAGAGGCTGGCCAGAAAAGACTCTGGTCAGGGGAGGTCATATGAATGCTTAGTCTAGTATCCTTTGTGTATTACATAGTGAATAATTGTTTTATACACTTAAGTTGTTTACATTTTGCTTGCAAAGTCTCTGTGCGCTCAGTAGAAGTCCCTGAACAAAACATCCCTGCTAACACAGAGCTTGGATAGTACATTTTGTTGAAAATAACCTTTTAGGGTAAGATATGAGACTAATAAATCACAGCATGTAATGACACATTGTCCCAGCTCAATACATTCTGACCAGGTTCTTTTAGATATTCTAGACACACGGAGGGTGCAATGTTTAATATCAAGGTAACTTATTTGAAAATAAGTTGATGTTACATGGCATTTCCCATTTAGCAGAGTGATACAAAAGACACTGAAAGTACACTACAAATGTAACATTTAACAAAATCCAGCAATTGCAATACACAGTTCGATGACAATACCAATGTGATTCTTAGTACCAGACTTTATCAGATGCTCACTGTCAAGGCACTGGATGTTCGCAGTTGCCAGAAAGGAATACATGTCCTCAAGACAGGTCAAGCTGTCACAGTTTTGTGATGCCATTTCTGAGGTTCCTTATTTTCCCCTCTGGGGCATAATCCCAGTTCAAAGGCTGACTTTGGAAAAAAAGCCAAAAGGAGCAGTACATTTCATCAGTTAAACAAAGCTCTTCACAAAGCAGGAATCTATTTTTTCATTACCTTCCAACAGAGCAAGAAACTGTAATGATCAATCAGAAAATCAATTGTTTTTTTTGTTTTTTTATAGATAGTTTTCAACACCAGCTTATTAATTTGCCATTGAATTGGGAGATATGATTCAATTTGATTGAATGCCTAGAAATAAGGTATTTTTATCATGTTTGGATGCCTTGCCTGTTCTATCTGCAGCTACTAAAGGCTGTGGACCTCCCATAGGTCATATGTCATATCTATAGTTCCATTCAAATCTCCTGTACTTTGTACAGAATCGAAAATGGTGCTAGATGTCTGTACATGGCCAACAAATTTCCCCATGGGTTTCAGGAGTAAGACCTCAAAATGTAGGTGTCAATCAAATAACCTCCACCATTTCATTCACTGTAGGACCTTCTGTTGTCTACTGTATGTTAACACCAATTTAAAGTCTTTGCTCATTGTATTTCTTTTCCCTCCTTACGTTATTCCTTTTGGCAGTACCAGTGAGAACATGGTAAGGCCCTTGACTTCTGCAAACTAAAATGATAATGAATTGTGGGGTTGCAGAAATTATGTCAAAGTCTACTTTTTTTTTTTTTGATCATCACCGGTACTAAATAAGTGCCAATGTTGGGTACACTTGCTGGGAAGCTTAACAAATAAGGTCACATGTGAATTATCTACGAACACTGAAGTGAAAATATCTATAGATTATAACTGTAGGAAATAATATGCACAACCTATTCACATTTAATGCAAACTGATATTACAGTTTTCTAAAGCAAGTTTAAAAAAAACACTTGAGCACATTTCTATATTTCTATAATGTTTACAAAAGTTCTTAAAGCTTTTCTGTAAGTCCTTTAAGATGAGTCTGCGTGGAAACTTTCAGAAAGATTAAGACCACTTGGCTCAAGTTGGGAGGATAAGTATAGTAGTGCTCCTATATGGATGTTGTAATTCAGAAATAAAACGACCTTAGTTTGCTGCAACTCAGTGCTCTCTCTAAGGGGATCAACTTGTGTTGAACCACAATCACTTGACTTGAATGCAAGCATCCACAGAATGGCGTAATGTGCTTTAGCTTTAAAATTCTAATAAGTCATCTCAGTTTTCTAAAATGTTCCTGCCTTGTCAAGGTCTTACTGCCTAACATTAAATACAATTGTGGTTTATGTAGTGCTTTTCAGAAGCAAAAAAATTACAAAATATTTTTTAAAAAATTAGGAATTTAATACTGACTTAATTTGGCAGTGAAGAATCATATAGGGCTAATCACTGATTTTCTTCGCTTATTTCTCAAATTTTGAAACTCACTGTAGTTGTTAGTCAGCAGGAGTAAAGGTAGCAGGGTATAATTCTTCATTATTATTATTATTGCTCACTTTTATGCTCATATTGCTGAGAAGCTCTAAGCAAAGCTGAATCCTCTTGTATTAATCACAGTGCAAAGATAAGAACAAAATTTTTCCAACAATTATCCAAGTAATAGTAATTAACTATTGCAACAGTAACATTCAAATTAGAGGATCAAAGATGAATTCTTGGTCACACTTATTATTTGTCATGATTAGTTTCCATAAGATATTGTATTTCATTTGGTGTGGTTAGTCTTGATTTTTGTCTCTGGTGTTAAGAGGCTTGCATGCATTTTTCTACATTGAATTTGATGTCTATTTGTGTTTGTGCAACTCACACTAAAATCCGAGATGTCTCACTAACTCAGTTTCTCTTCTGAACTTCTGAAAAGATTAAAAAAAAAATATTTCAAAGAGAATCCAACTGTAGTCATTTTTGTATGGTTACAATCCTTCATAACCAGCCCTAGATTGATGATGAGGTCACAGAGAATTTACTCAAATATTTTTGAGATGGATGTATCAAAAATATTTTATTAAATCCTGGATAGCAGACACATTTCTGTGTTTATCACTTTATTGAATTAATTATTTAGCAAAAAAAAGTTATTTTCCTAAATTTACTAAAATTGTCACAAATTTTTGACTTTCACTACACAACAGTCTAATGAGATAACACAAAACTAAGAATCACAAGGTTATGTTTACATCTCAGATCATTCACTATTTATGTTATTAATACTGCATATGACCTGTCAAAAAATTCTGTTACCCCACATTCAGCTCTAGTTGAAGAACAGGAAGTCTTTCATGATTCTTTTGTCAGAGTGTTTCATACCCATACAAATTTGATGTATGCTACTGTAATTCTCCCAGGAACTTGGCACACTGAATAAATATGGTTAATTGCATCACAGGTAGTTGATTTATACCACTCTTCATTAATGTCTAATCTGAGACTGTCTCATTCAGTGCATGCTCAGATTTTTCTAAAATGTCTTTTATTCCTTATCCTGAACCTACTGTGTGTTGAGTTCTTTGGGGCAGCAAGTTTCATTTCATTATGTAAAATAAAGAAAACATTCTTAGCTTCTTTTTCTGTTACTTAATTTACACTTTTTTATATCTTTTTTTCATAGAATTGTAGACCTCAAAGACACCATGGTGTGTTCAAAACAGCTGCAACAACAAAAAGGGATTCATTCACGTTACAAAGAGGTGTAGTTTGCTTACAGCAGGGAAGACACATTATCGGTTGTATTGTTCTGCTCCACATTACTAAAACCTTTATGGTTCATGACTTCTACTTAAAAAGTACTTCTCAGTATAATGCTATCACTCAGAAGTATAGCACTGTTATATGGTTTCCCATAGTGTTCAACTTAGCAATAGGGCAATTTTTTTTTCCCATCTTGTATTAAATCAGTGATTCCTTAAACATTTTTTGCTCTGTAACTGGTGTTTGAATGCATTCTAGTAAACTCACAATACATTCCTTAAGGTACTGTAGTAATAGCTGTTCCCTTATATCCTTTCAAATGTTTACACAGCCTTCAAAAAATTCTATATGGAGGGAGGAGACATCTGTTTCAATGGAAGTCTGTAAAGAACTTCTGTGTAGTCAAATCCTGCTCTCTTCCACCAGAAAATAAGCATATATTCAGCTGGAAGTAGCATTTTCATACTCAAGTGTTCAATGTGCATACACTGTCTCAGAGGTCTATTTATGTTCTTTGAGCAGTAGTCCCCTGTCAGATAGTTTAGATGTGCTTTGGGAGCAGAGTTATTCTGCTCTGCTTAGATCATTTTGATTCTGAAATACAAATAACCAGAAATATGTAACAGTGAAACCTTGTAGCTCTGAAGTTTAATTTGTTTATGAATGGTAGGGTGATGTTTATTAGCTTTGGGTGTATGATGTAAAGTCTATGACACAAAATATGTGTCCCTCTAGTTGTACATATTATCAATATCCATTAAAAAGACTCAGAAGTAGTTCCACTCCAGGTCCCATGCTTTTCCTTTATTGTGTGTCTCTCTACTTTGACACAGCATTAGGAAACAAGCTCGCAATTTAGTAGTAAGAATAAGAGTAATAAGAATCACATATTTTAAATCATGAACTATTCAAATGCCATTTGACTGATGTATAAAACTCATCACAGATGAAAATCAATGGCCATATTTCAGTGCCTGACATACAGTCTTGATAAAATAAAAATAACTGTATTGAACTGTGTATTAAAAATATACCGATTTAAATACTTGGTTTTTTTTTTCTTCTGTAAAAGTGAGAAAGTAAGGCTTATGGCTTATATGCTACATGTTTCTGCATTTCAAATAATCTATTCAAAGAAACGCTACAATACTCACATTCAGTCTCCCTGGACCTTTAAAAATGCTCAAACTTTAAATATTTCCTTCTTATCTATCTTAGTTTGAATTAAATGATCCATCTCCATTTTTATATTCTTAATGATATGTAATTTTGTAGTATGTAAGTATAACAACAACAGCCTGTTCTTAAGGCTTCAAGAATAGTGGCCACATTGAACCATTATGTGATCGAAGAAAATTGGAGGAATCTATCCTAATAAATCACATGAAACAGAACTGTCTTCTGGATTTATTTTTTAAAGATACAGATATACTTTGAATTTAGCTTTTGCTTCTTCTGAACATTTCTTTCAAAATAGGCATAACTCAATGTTAAGATATCAGATCATGCAAATGAAATACATTTTAAGACTCTAACACAAAGGACAGCACTGCACAAGAGAAAAAGACAGTGTTCTGTTCAGTAGGTATCTGAGGCTAGAGAATTTTTCAGAGTAGATGTGTGTGAAATTTCTTTTCTAAGTTTATATCCTGATAATTCAGAGAAATATTGGAACATAGTCCCCTCTAATTTATTTCCTGAAAAACTATCTCACATAACTAATGCTGTCTCTGTGTACCTAATTTAGATGTTTCACTCTGTTTAAACTCATTTTTTTTTGAAAATGAGTTAACAAAATAAAATTGCAATGTATTAGGGAAGGAGGTCAGCGCACTGACAGTTATTTGGACAAAAGAATTTGATTTCTTTAGAACAGATATAAAAATTCAAATTGTGCGTAATTTAAAAATTATTCTTATTTGTCATGATGGAAAAAATAAAATCTGCTTTGTTTATATACCAGAAAAAAAATAATCATGGATTGTCAGAGAATTTTCTTTCAAACAATATTAATCAAATGTAGTAAAATTCCCATCTTGATGTCAATGAGAGTTTTTTCTGAAATATGTTGCTTTGCAACCTACTTTCTGCTACAGAGGTGCATTTAGTTGATCAAGCAATGAAGCATTTCTGTAAGACTCAATTAAGCAGGGTTTGTGTGTGTGTGTGCAATGCTTGGGGAACCAAAAAATGCTGTCACTGCATCCTCTAGGCAACTAAATCTAGAAGAGGATTTACAGTCAGAAAGGGAGATATAGAGATGATTAAATGTCTTGGATTAAGTTAATATATCTTGACAATCTATTTTGATCAGTTTCCTTCGAGAAATTCAGATGGTGATATGAAAAGACTGTTACAAAAGTTACACAGAATTTTTTAGTAAGCAGTTATAAATAGTTTTTCTCCATGTAACACTTAATGGAGTATCTTTTATTTTGAAACTTTCAGTAAAGACTTTTGATTTTATTTTCTATATTTCTGAAGGAAACCATCTGTTTAAAATATTCTGGCATTTTGGTCAGGCTAACTGTCATTTAGTTACAATCCCTATTTTTTCCTAGCTGGTTATAAAACAACAACAGTATTATTCTGTTTTGGTTTTGTTTGTGGGTTTTATTCCCCATGCATTCAAATTACATTTTGTTCCCAGAATTTTATTTCATACACAAAGTAAAAAGAATAAACTATTTTCAGTGCAAAATACACTTCTGTGCAACATAGGGAATCAACTCTGCCTCAGAAAATGGCAGCTGTCCCCTGCATCTAGTGGTCTTTATGAAAAAAATAAGTATAGTACGTAAACCAAATCACAAAAATTACAAAATCTCACACTACTGAAGTTGCATGGTAAAACTAGAGGCCAAAATGCCAGCCACAAAGTCATAAAAGATTAAACTAAATCAAAACTCTTCAGTATGTCTTTGACATATTGTCTAGTAACTGTATGACTTCGTCATAGTCCACATTGTTCTGAGGAGACATCTGGAGCTGCAGGTGTTTGAAGTTTCCCCAGAGAATCATACTTACCAATTCAGTTTTCTGTCAGCAGCACTGGGTTGTCAAGGGGCATATGTTTCTGTGGCTTACCATTCTGCTAAACTGCATGGCTTTCAGCAAAAATAATGATGATAAACTGGAAATAAGAAAGTAGCTTTGGCCGTTAGCTTCCTAGAAACAGACAGCTGTCAGAAGGCTTTATATCTTGCACAGCAAGACGACTTCAATCAAGCAAACCTTGGTAATCCCCATTTTAGTAGGATATATTAAAGGCATCTTGGTTTTTTACTTTATGTGACATTATCCACTCACACAGAGCAGCAGAAGTAAGGACAATCACATCTTTGTCATCTGTTTTGCCTTTTACAGTTGTGAGAAGAGCGCAACAAAATATTCAAGACCAAAATCTAGCTTTTCAAATCTAGCTTTGTCACTTTGTCACTGGCCCAGAAACTCATTTTATACGTTATGGCTGATGAGCTATCTTCAGCAGTGCACAGTAAAAGTTACTAATCATTACAAATTTAGATTAAAGGACTCCTGGTATGTGTTACTACATTCTTAGCACATCACAAGTTATGCTGCCAGGTATGATATTTAGTTTGGGTTTTGGTTTGGTGGGTTTTTTTTGTTTTTTGTTTTTTGTTTTTCTTTTAAGGACTGCAGCTTTATTTTATCTATCCTGAATGAGCTGGATTTTTTTCTGTTTAATGGCTTTAGAGAAGCTCACTAAAGCTGATTTCACTGTTTGTTTATTTCTTTATCAATCAGTGTTTGGTTCACCATTAGATTTACCAGAATGCATACTGTAAGGCATGTATACCCTATTCCTCTAAGGCATTTTTCTCTCACCTAGGGTGGGTTTGGGGTCATATTTTTGTTTGGTTGGTGTTTTTTTACAGGACTGGAGGGTGGTGTTGGGGATTTTTTCCCCCAAATATATATTTTGAATGAACTCAGTTCTTTAATAAATGAATTGTGATAAATGGAAATGGTTCAACAAATCAAATAAAGTCAATAATTTATTTACTATCAGTGACAGTTTGTGAGTGATACAAATGACCCAGCTTTCTATGCTATCACATTTGACTGAGTTTCTGAATGAGGGAACAGTAAAGTGAGAGACAGTTTCTGTGAAAGGCAATTCTCTGAGGTATTTTAAATATCTATTGGTAAACAGTGTAACAAATTTCCATAGTTCAACTTTATTATTTGTTGCTGATAATTGAAAAACTAATTTAAGAGTCTCTAGTGACTCCAAAGAAGAAATGTTCACAGCCTTTGAGCTTTAAAGCAATTTTTATTTAAAGGAATTATCTTTTTTTAATCATGCAAACATCTTATGAACTGGCATTCATTAAAACTGTGGACCAGCTTGATTTACACAACCAGTTCCAATTTTGAGATTAGGTGCCACCTTATGACCAGAAACCAAACAACAAGGAAAATATCAGTCTGCTATACCTGTATATCACTTACAGCATTCATAGATTTCATTTTTGATGCCCTTATTCCAATAAAGTAGTTAATATGTTCCAAAAGAATTATTCAGCACAGAATAAAATTATCTAAGTTTTAAAAAGTAAGCAAATGAAAGTGGTGTTTCTTGTTTTCTAATTCCATATTGTGTTAAAAAAAACTTTCCATGATATTCAGAACTTCACTACTTGAATTTTAATTCAGTGCATACTGCATGGAAATTCATGTCTGCTAGAGCAGTCTGCCCCACTAATTCAGAGAATCTCAGAGTATCAGAGAGGGGTTTAAATCTCTGCAGTCAGATATTTGTAAAGTAGACATTAGAAAAATAAATGTTTATAAATAGAAGAAAATAAGTTCTTTTGGGTAAAGGAAAATACCAGCAAAGGGTCTCTAAATAAAGTCTTTCCTGATACTGCACCCAATTTTTTATTCTCTCTAGTCTTATTGACAATCCACAGATTCTGTCTGGCAACAAACTCTATTTTGTCTCTTTTGTGTACGTCTAGAAAGCATTTTTTTCCTCCTTGGCTGGGGCTTACATGTTCTACTCCCTTCTAATTCTTCCTGCTTTCCAGTCTCTTACCACTTTTAGCCCATAATTTTCTTTTTCATTTTCACTGCTTACCATTTTCTCTCCTCTCTCTCCACTCTGAATTCAAGTTTTGTCCCCAGTGGTTTTATCAGTTACTACAGGGGAAGTCTTCATTCCATGAAGAAGGTTTCACAGAAGCCGTATGTAGCAGCCAGAACATGACATCAGGCAGAATTCCTCTCTGCTCCCAAACCACAGCCTTTTACCAATAGGAAAATAAAAAATGCATACACTAAACTTTGTGAAAATTAAGAAAACATATAATTTATTACACCAAAGAGTAGCATTCTTGACTTTCAAAGTATTTGAAGAATGAAAAAGAAAGTCTTCATCTTAAAGTGCAGTGGAAAGTGAAAAATATATTTAAAAAAATCAAAGCCTAAACCAAAAATTAGATTGGAACAATCAAATGTTTCATTTCAGTTATTTTAAATTATTGAATTTAAGTTCAGTCATTTTTATTGTATTTATTTTTACTTAAGGCTCATTGACAGGGAGAAGTTACTGAACAGCGTGTTACAATGTACAACCAATGTAATCTCCCTTGTCTCTTTTTTTATACTTTCCATCATAGTCAAGAATCTCTACATAGGCGGTTACTGAATAACTCTAAAACCTTATCTCATAGAATTATAGAATAGAATCATTAAGTTTGGAAAAGACCTCAAGGATCATCAAGTCCAACCGTCAACCCACACCACCTAATTCACTAAACCATGTCCCTAAGCACTACACCTACATGTACCTCATCATACTACAAAGTTGTATGACACTATTTAATATATTGATTGCTGTATATATACTTTAGATGGTGCCAGTGTTAAAAAATATACATTTTTAGGGTTAGAGATGGTAAATTAGTGGCTACATATTACATAAAATTTTGAGAGCTTTTAATTGAATTAAATACATCAATGAAAACTATCTTGAAAACTGAGACTTTCTGGATATTTTGAAGAGCTTACATTGGACACAATACCTTATACTATAATTGCTTAGAACAAAGAAAAATAATGCACAGTTAAATTTAGTAAAAGCACAAAAAGCACTTTATTTCATAATTTTTCAAATAACTGGGAAAAGGACTAATATTGCAAAATCCTTCTTAGTCATTCTAGGTTTGGTTAGATGGTGAGTGGTTCTCTGTCTGTCATTATCTGTTTCGATGTTGTTGTTCAACCTCAGCTGGCAATGAGCACCATACAGCCACTCACTCCCCGACAGAGGGATGGGGAAGAGAACCTGAAGGGTAAAGGTGAGAAAACTCATGGGTTGAGATAATGACATTTTAATAGGTGTCCCCTCCCAACTTCTTTGGCACCCCCAGCATCCTCGCTGGTGGGGTGGTATAAGAAGCAGAAAAGGCCTTGATGCTGTGTAAGCACTGCTCAGCCATAATGAAAACATCTTTGTATTATCAACACTGTTTTAATCATGAATCCAAAACACAGCCCCATCCTAGCTACTATGAAGAAAATTAATTCTATCCCAGCCAAAACCACCACAGATTTGCATTCTCATTGTTATTCTGTGTTTGCACAGAATAGTTATTTTAAAAACAAATAAACCCCCTGAGAAACTACATTTCCAAGATCTTTTTAAGAATGTGACTGTCTTGGTAATTCCATTTCCTGACATTTTTAAAGTGTTTTTTCACAATATTTACCTAATGCAAATAATAAAAAGAACACCCTTCTAAGACAATAGTAATTAATATTAATTATGTACTGATGATGGAAACTGTGTTCAACTTGTGTTCTATTTATGGCACATTGGGGTCTCTAAGCTTTAGTGAAACATTTGTAATAAAAAATATTAATACTTACAGGCTTCATGAATATTTCAGGTGACATTGACCTTGCTAAGGGTTCAAATAGGATGTAAATTTTCTGTGAGATTGTGCAAAGCAAATTTAATTCTGCATAAGTACAAGCTATATATATTACTATTTACTACTTCATGTAGACCACAATAATTGAAATTTTAGCTTCTGAAGTCACCTCCCAAGCTGCAGAAGTGTCCCCTATAGAAATTTTTCACTTCTTTGGGTTTAGTGCTGTAGAGAGAAATCTCCATATGTTTAAAATAGCTGTCAGCTCATATTCTTCCATTTCATAAAAAATTAGCTCATAACACATCTCGATGTGATGGGTTTGCCCTTGGCTGGGGGCCAAACCACAGACACCCTCTCCCTCAACTCCGCCCCCGCCCAAGTATGGGGGAGATAATTAAAGGGGTAAAGGAAAAAAAAAGGACTTGTGGGTTGAGATAAGAACAGTTTAATAACTAAACTACAATAATATTGAAAAGAACACTATATACAAATATACAAATGAGTGATACACAGTGGTACTGCCCCCCCCCCACCTAACAATCCCAGAGCAGGGAGAGTCCCGAAACTGCACTCACGGAATGGAGATAACAGTCCGAGCGTCCCAGACTGAGAGCTGACTGGAATAGGGGAGGGGGGAAGAGAAGACCTTGGGAGAGCAACCACCTGGAGTGAGATGACCCGGAACAAAAGAGATCCAGAACCAAAAGGGACCTGGAACAAAAGGGCCGACCTTCCAGAGGGTCCTCACCTATATACTGGGCAGGACGTGTATGTTGTGGAATAGATTATTGGCCACTCTGGGTCTCAGTCCTGAACCTAAGATCAAATCCTGGGCTAGTAACTGGGGCTGTGCTCCCTGCCAGCTTCTCCTGTTTAAAGACAGCCAGAGATGCTGAAAAACCTTGGCAGCCGCATGAGCATCACTTTTTGTCAGCTTTCCTCTGAGCACAAATCCAAAACACAGCCTCTGGCTAGCTATTATGAAGAAAGTTAACTCTGTCTCAATTTCTGTCAAGAATGTCTTTAATTAGGAACTGGGAGCATGACATAAAATTATATAGAGTAATAGTAAAGAGTATTCATCATTACATGTGAGAAATACAAGTCTTTCTTTCTATGTCTGTCTGTATATATGCTAATAGGGTTAACTAAACTGAAGTGATCTCAATAACAAAGATATAATAAAAATAAAGCAAAATAGTAAATAAATAAAAGAAAATAATGTGTTTTCTCTGTAGAATCTTCTCTATTTAACAACTCTCTTAATGTGCTTCAAGACTGAAACCAATGGCTGTCAGTGAGATCATACAAGGCTGTGCATCAAGACTAAGACTTTCAAGGGAGTCAAAAAACAAATCAGAGGTGTTTGTAACCAATTGTGAAAAAACTAATCATAACACAGGATCTTGATGAGTTTTATCAGGCCGTCTAGTAGGCCAAATACAGTCTGTGGGTGGCAGGAAGATGCCCCCACAGGCCCTATTAGAAGATGACATCATTGTAATTGTCATCCACATAATTCCACCTGGTGAGGATTTTTCATATTGAATTGAGGCTCCATGCAGGGACCTGCTACATTTTGCATGTAGATAACACCTTTTTTTTTTTTTTTTTTTTTCATTTGAGCTGGCTGGGAGGAGTTAAACAGAAATTCAAAGATAAATTACGATTGTGTCAATAAGCTCTGTGCATGAGGCAGTAGCACTGGGACATTCACAGAAAATTGAGTGATACAGTCCACCCTCCCTTCTGTCTTCTGGCTGGCAAAGCTTTTGTTGAACATGATAGGAGTTCCTTGATACAGATTCACAGCTCTACAGTCCTGTTCTATTTCTCAGTCACCCTTATAGGAAGATAAGTAGAGTGTATAAACACTTTCTTCTCTCTTCTTTCTCCTTGCTGTGAAAGAAGCCAGAATAGGTATTTTTCACCTCAATAACTTATAATAAAGGGGAGGGTTCAATAATGATGTTTAATAAAGTAAAAGATGATAAATTATTCTTTTAAAACTCATAGCAAATGTCGATTGTTCTTATCCTCCATAGCTGTAACACACAAAAAAATGCTTCAGCCTAAGCAGAATTATAATTGGTCATAATTACAAGTTCATTGAACAGAATAAATCAAAGGAGGTATTTTGATTTTTTTGCTCCTGGTGTTCATAGCAGCTCTTCCTTTAGCATAATCATATTTTTTTTTGGTTTCCAACTGTTAGAAACATTGCTGCAATTTCCATTGATGTTTCCTTTGAGTAACAAAAGTCAGTAAGATAGCCAACAGAGACAGGCTGATTAGATTTGTTGCACAATGATCAATCAAAACTCTGTCCTTATCTCATTGGCCTTCAGACACTGCTTTAAAAAGACCAACTTTAGGGAGAATATTTTGCTTTTTCATTCTTTTATGAATAAATTCATCAACGTAGAAAAACTGCAAACTATTTGTTAAACTCTATGTTTAATATAATATGAAAATAACGATTAAATATCACACAAATAATGAGAAGCAGAAATACAAACAAAAATAAAACAAGGCTTCAATCTAAAAAGAACTATGCATTTCAAAAGTGAACTGAATACAAAGAAGTCTGAAAGAAGCTGAGAAGGAAGACATGAATATGAGAATAAGCACAAAAAGGAAGACAAGCAGAATCATGAGAATAAAGTTAATATCTGAAAGAAAATTGGCTAATAAAAATACTGTATTATGCAATTTATTTTTTCTAAAGAGTAGTCTCTAAAGAGAAACCCTGGTACAAACATAATACGGACACAAAGAACAATGTATTACAATAGATAAACGTCTCCTTACTGTAATAAAAAATTGATTAAAGATCTGGTGAGCTCACAGTCAGGAGAAGAATAATTGGAATACACAAGTAGCACGTTCATGACAAAACACCAATTAAAGAACCAAACAAAATTTAGGACAATCCTGTGTTAATCTGTCTGTTCAGAGGGCTAGTCATTAATAAAAAAAAAAAAAAAAAAAAAAAAAAAAAAAAACAAACAACTATTAAACAAGTAAATAAATAGATACCATGCTGGAAGTATGCCCAAGTACAAAGCATGCCAGGTTATAAACTGTGAGAACTTTTTTTTTTTTTTTTGAGGCTGTTAGCTTGGTGTAACAATTATTATTAACAACAAATAATTGATAATAATGTGAGAAGATGCATGGATATATCTATATAAATGAGATAATAGAGCCAGGGCACGGGTTCAAACACTGGCTTACATTTACTTGGGTCATTTTATTTTTAGGCCAGTCTCTATTACACTTTTGACCCACACCACTGACACTCCCCTGGGCAATGCCAGAATGGTGTTTAGGATAACACTGTTTGGGGATCATTCCTTACTTTGAGGAGAAGGAGAATTTGGTCCTATTGACACGAGTGTGCTGCCCTCAGACACAGAGGAGGGGCACTGTTCAAGTTATTAGCTAATATTAACATAGCTTCTAAACATGTCTTATAGCACAATGCATTTAATGAGACATTTAATATTCCAGAAGACTTATTAAGTAATGTTACACTGAATATGGAATTAGTTCTCCACAGCTGAACACCAAAATAATAATCTGATTACTCTTTATTTTGGTATAGGAGCCATCTTGTTCAGCAGTAGCGTGGGTGTCTCTGCACAGTATGGCTTGTATTAACATCAGTTGTTTTTCTGCAGGTAAAAATTCTTGAAAAAATATTGAAAGAAAACATTATTCAGAGATACTATTAATGTTGCCAGAGTCCAGACAAAAAGCTTCCATGTTCTCATACCATTGTGCTCCTTGAACATCCTAGCCTCTCTAACTTGATAGCAGTTTTCTAGGCAATCCACAAGACAGGAGTCAATGGTACGTAACTAAAATACTCTCTGAGAAGTTGAATGACTTAACACATTTCTGTGTCAGCTGATGTTCATTGCTACTGCCTGGCCACAGATTTTCAGTGAAACTGTGGAAGTTGTGATAGGTTTAACCAGCATTTCCAAGAAGCTGTATTAGAAACTTGGATTTTTAAATGTCTTAGTTTTGGAAATATGAAAGAAATAGTAGAATCCAGTGTTTTTCTTTGCAGTGGAAGGTAAGGCACTGAGTGAGGCAGAACGACACCATGTACCTCGTGTGAAACAATTGTACAATCTTTCATGATTTCTGTAGTCAAAAGAAGTAAAGCAATAGTGAGTTGGAAGAACAGAATGCTAAAGTGTTGACCGGAGATGGTAGTCTTCCACACATGTAAGACAAGAGAGGGAAGTTTCAGACACTACTTCAATAGATGCCTGCAAACACTAGGTACCAGTAAAAAAACAGATTTAGTGGAATAATGACATTTTCAAATAGTTTAAGTATGTTACATATCTTTAATTATCTCAGAAAGATGGATGTTGTCTTCTTAGATCACAGATGTACAAATTTCTCATCTCTGTGAAAAGACAGTATCAGCCAAAATTGTCAGACAGGACTCAACAAGCATTCCCAAGGAATCCAGACACCATTTGTTTCTCATGCTTTTGTTATGAAACATGGTTTGAAAATACCTTTCAAAACTGGAAGGGATGGTGATTGGAAACAAAATTTCTAGTTCGTTTAATGTATTATATTTGCATAGCAAAGGTTTGGTAGTAGGGGAGCTGCAGGGGTGGCTTTGGTGAGAAGCTGCCAGAGTCTTCCTCCATGCCAGCCAGCTCCAAGATGGACCTGCCACTGGCCAAGGCAGAGCCCACCAGTGACGGTGATAGTGCTTCTGTGATGACATATTTAAGAAGGAAAAAGAAAGAAAAACCAAAACCTGCCCAATTGCAGACAGAGAGAAGAGTGAGCATATGTCAGAGAAACAGCCCTGCAGACACCAAAGTCAGTGAAGAAAGAGGGGGAAGAGGTGCTCCAGGTGCTGGAGCTGAGATTCCCCTGCAGCCCGTGGTGCAGCCCAGGGTGAGGCAGCTCTGCCCCTGCAGCCATGGAGGGTAACAGTGGAGCAGAGATACACCTGCAGCCCGGGGAGGATCCCATGCCGGAGCAGGTGGATGTACCTGAAGGAGACAGTGATCCCACAGAGAGCCAACACTGGAAAAGGCTTCTGGCAGGACTCGTGACCCCATGGAAGGGACTCACACTGGAGCAGCTTGTGAAGAACTGAAGCCTGTGAAGACTCATGTTGGAGAAGGTCGTGGAGGACTGTCTCCTGTGGGAGGCACCCCACACTGGAGCAGGGGAAGAGTGTGAGGAAGAGGAAGGAGTGTCAGAAACATGTGATGAACTGACTGCAACCCCCATTCCCAGTCACCCTGTGCTGCTCTAGGGGAAGAGACAGAGAAAACTGAGAGTGAAGTTGAACCTGTGAAGAAGGGAGGGGTGGAGGGAAGGTGTTTTAAGATTTAGGTTTTATTTTTCTTTACCCTACTCTGATTTCATTGGTAATAAATTAAATTAGTTCCCTAAAGTTCAGTCTGTTTTGCCCATGAAGGTAATTGGCGAGTGATCTCTCCCCATCCTTATCTTGACCCATGACATTTTCTCTCCATTGAGGAGGGGGAGTGACAGAGTGGCTTGGTGGACACCTGTCATCTAGACAGGGATAACCCACCACATTTAACAATGGAGTAAAATCAAAGATAAATATTGTATATATCTGTGAAACAAACAAGACTTCAAACATTCACAGAACTGGACTTGATGAATCTCAAATGGCAAAGGAGTTACAACTACTAGTTCTGATGTCTGAAATGGAATTTCTGTAGCCTGAGATAGATTAAGATTATCAACACAGAATGACATAGAAATTATGAATTTGCCAACCTATATCACAAATTTAAAGAGGAAATCTTATTATTAGAATCTACCTAATAGCAAAAATATGTTAGGATATTTGAGTTTATTATAGAAAACAAGGATTAAACGTATTTTTGTAAATCATTATAGAAGATAAAAAGAGAAGAGACAAGACCTAAAAAGAAAAAGAACAAGAGAAAGATTAAGAGAAGAACTGTAAACTGTGCTGGCCTTGAATTAATATGATGCTTCAGTTTTTCAAATGTGCCACAAAACCAAAATCGAACTAAGTGAAGGTGTTGTGGAAGAAAGCAAATAAAGCAAACAAGTTTGTTCTAAATTCTTTCACTAAATCTTTACAAAAAAATGAAAAGACTGAAATTGTACGTATCAAATCTCACTTTGTTGGCAGTGATATATCTGATCATTTATGGTTATAACCTTCATTATGGACAAATTAATTTCAATTATTTAGAGTGAGCTGTGCATGTAAACAATTAACACTGTTATCCCCACACTCAAGTTTGGTAAGAAATGGTTTACAAAATATATATGGTCTAGGAGGGAAGACATCCATACATGTTTAACTCTTGTGCCGTTGTAAGACATCAATGAAATAGTCACCTGCTGACCTTTAGTTTAGAACAACAGCAAGAGAAAGAACATCTATAATGTCAGACATCATTGTCAGATTTTTTTACACTCAAAGAGACTAAGTAGGCCAAAAAAAGAATGAGATTAAATTAATGTAATTTTTCTGCCTACTGAAATCCTGTCTTGGGTGCCCAGGCACCCTGCTGAGCATGCAGGTAGTGTCTGGTTCCTCTGAACAGGAACCAGAGGAGAGAACCTGCCAAGGAGAACAGTGCAGATTGACAGTTTACTACTGTGGGGAGCTGGATGTTATCCTCTATTTGGGGTTTGCATTCAGAATCTCTTTTAGATTTCACTGTGTGAACCACATCAATTTTTTCTTGCAAGTAAAGTGGTTAGTGCACTGTAACAAAGTGGTATACTTTAAAAAGAAAAAGATTGAAAACTCAACATGAAATGTAATAAAGGAAAATTATGTACTGGAAGCAAATGAAGCTTTAATGTCATTAAATGTGATATCAGAAACAAGAAAAAGTGAATAAGCTGCTCCCAGATGTGAAGAGGATATCTAATAATAAATACCTGGTGACCATATTCAGGTTAGTGTAGAGACATGCAAGAATTAGCAACTCCGTGCCACTTACATTTGAAAGAAGTGAAGCTGCAGGAGCTATATCTGCTTAGAAGCAAAGGAAGTATATGGAAGTGATCAATCAGAGCACTGTTTGCCTGAGCAATACTTGAAATTATTATAGGCATCTACAGTCACTGTTGTGACATTTTTGAATAAAAATAAAGCTGTCAAGGAAAGACTGTCTTTTAATAAACCATGGTTCAATTATTTTTTATGTTAAACAATTAATTTGAGATAGCATTTTTAAATCGTAGCATTATTAAAAAAATCTAGAAAAAGCAAAAGTTGTGTGTTTTTGTGGCATATATTGCCATATTGTCAACAAGGACGAGGAAAAGACTGAGGTGCTTAATGCCTTCTTTGCCTCAGTCTTCAATAGTCAGACTAGCTATCCTCAGGGTATTCAACTCCCTGAGCTGGGAGACAGGGTCAAAGACCAGAATAACCTTCCCACGACCCAGGAAGAAGCAGTTAATGACCTGCTATGCCATCTGGACACGCACAAGTCTATGGGGCCAGATGGAATCCACCTGAGAGTATGAGGGAGCTGGCAGGGGAGCTTGCCAAGCCCCTCTCCATCATTTATCAACAGTCCTGGCTAACAGGGGAGGCCCAGAAGTCTGTAAACTTTCCAGTGTGACACCCATCTACAAGAAGGACCATAAGGAGGATGCAGGGAACTACAGGCCTGTCAGCCTGACCTCTGTACCGGGGAAGGTTATGGAATGGCTCATCTTGAGTGTCCTCACACGGCATGTACAGGGCAACCGGGGATCAAGCCCAGCCATCATGGGTTCATGAAAGGAAGGTCATGCTTGACCAATCTGATCTCCTTCTATGACCAGGTGACCCACCTAGTGTATGAGGGAAAGGCTGTGGATGTCATCTACTTGGACTTTACCAAGTCCTTCAACACCATGTCCCACAGCATTCTCCTAGAAAAGTTAGTGGCTCATGGCTTTGACAGGAACACCCTTTGCTGGATAAAAAACTGGCTGGATGGCCGAGCCCAGAGAGTCGTGGTGAATGGAGTTAAGTCCAGGTGGCGGCCGGTCACCAGTGGTGTTCCCCAGGGATCAGTTTTGGGGCCTGTCCTGTTTAACATCTTTATCAATGACCTGGATGAGGGGATTGAGTGCTCCCTCAGTAAGTTTGCTGATGATACCAA
>NW_010117909.1:25690-61473 GCF_000699245.1 Pterocles gutturalis
GATGATCCTTGAGGTCTTTTCCAACCTTAATGATTCTATGATTCTATATAAAACTAAGTAGTACACTGGGCATATAATTTTACTTAAACACATTTTTTCAATGTAATTAGGCACCTAGATTTAGGTGGAAGATGCAGTTTATTTTGCAGTTACTTTTAAAATATTTATTTATTATTAAACTATATTTTTAGTTGTTTTTTTAAAGCTTAAAATCTCACTTCAGTCTTCTCAAAACAAATCATGTAACTCACATCAAACAGTAAATGATGAAAACAAGCAGCACAAATGAAGAGATAAATTATAACAGTAGGTAGAGTATAATAATTTGTGAACAAATAGAGTTATATTCTCTACCAGTGGAAATTATTTCATTTCTGTGCACCTTTGCCAGCTGCAGCTGATGGTGTGATCAATAAGACCCAAGCATGAGGCTCTTGCCTAAAACTAAACGTCATATAAAATCAAGATTATGGCAATGTAATTCTGACTAATGTGGAATATAGTGAATAACACTGTGTATCTATAAATACAGTCTCCTCTCTGAAGACAGAGTACTTCAGGTTGTATCTAGTTGTTCAGATTTTAGTTTACTGGAAGTGCACATGCTCTCATGATACCTAATGCTTGCTGTTGTCCCAGGCCAGGAGTGAGATGCTCTTTTTCGGTGTGACACTTTAAAAAAATATATTTTCATGTTGTTTATAATTTAAGACTTCTAAATGTTTAGTTTTCCAGTGAGACATGGAAATATGTTGCTGTCAGATCTCATAAGTCTTAAAAAGGTTGCTGTGTTCTACTACTTTAATAGCTAAATAATTCTCAAAGGTTTTTGGGATCTGATACAGAAAAGAAAGTAGTGATTATTTCAAAATACGTTTTCTCATGTGCCTACAATTAGGTGGCAAAACAGACAGTAGGGCTGAACTACAATCATTTTATGTAGTCAGACAATTTCTGTGTGGACACCTGGTCTTTTACAAGATGGTCAGTAGGCATTAATGAGGCTATGCCTACATAATACATTTAAGTAGTGTTTGAACAAGAAGCTTAAATGTAGGCAGCCACTACTGCATTTAAATTAAGAAATACCCAGATATTTTCAAACATAGCTCTTAGAACATTTGTGTAGCTAATTTCCTCTTTCAGCTAAAAAGTGATGGCTAATGGCTGCTTTGTGATACCTCTTGCATGGTTCTGTCTGGTCTGACAGTCAAGACTGCTATATTGGACAGGATTTTTTGATGACAGCTTGACAGTCAACCTCCTTTAATCTGTCTTTTAAAGCTGAACTACTGTGTAGTTTGGAAATAGTAAATCTGGAAGAGATCAATCAAAGTTTACTGCACTCAGGCAAGAGTCAGGAGGTCTAGACTGGTCATCCTTCTTTAATTACAGAGGAACCAGATTCTTTTAGTCAACTTCAGAGATGAGGCAGGTCTTGAAAAGGGGTTAATAAGGGTCACTTGTTAAGATTTTAAAACCTGTAATTGACTTAAATAACCACTTAGGCTAGAAGAAGATGGTCCTTAAGCATTCTCATCCATTTTTAAAGAAACTCAATTTTAGATAGCAACATTTGAAGTAGAATATGATGAAGATCAGTATGATCATGAATAGCAGAAACTGGTCCAGAGTATACAGATATCCATCTCGGTGTCCTGCGGCTGGTAAGGACTCAGATGCAGACCAATATGATCATGCTGTAGTCATTTATTATGCCTTGATTACACACTTTTATACAGAGCTCTTGCAGATTTGGCAGCTACAGATACAATGATTCTAAGATCCTAACAACAAAGTTACTATTGGCTAGCTTTAGTCCTGGGAACGGGACCCTTAATGTTACTTAGTCATGCTGATTATTTACCTTCAGTTCCTCCTTATCTCACTTACATTCTGCATAATTGCCTACATTCTCATTCCTTGCTGATGTTTTTTCTCCTTTAGTACAACCACAACTACATGACCATTTTCTTCTAAAAAGGTTCCCACAGTGTCCTGAATGCTGTTTACAATTACGTTATCCCAAACTTACTGTAGTGAGAGTTGCTTTACGTATATAAGCTAATACGTCATATTTCATCATTCATGTGTTTTTCCTAAGATTATGTCTAGATATGTTGGGTAAAATTTTAAATGGATATTATTAGGTACTCTCCTCTCCTCCTCCACCTGTGTCCCTGGACCATAATTTCCACTGAAAAATTTTCCATAGCAAACCTGAGTTTTAGTGGTTCAAACATTGACGCGTGTGGAAATGAAAAAACAGTGCATGAGTGGCCTTCAATTGTTCAGGTCTGGGTTTGTAAGAGACAAGCCTTTTTATTTTAAAACCTTTCGCACTGAGTTGGAATTTCCCAGATCATTTCTCCTCCCTTCTTTTCTTTGTGTAGAGGCATGGTGGTTAATTTGTAATCATGCTGTATTGCCGTGAGTTTGGTACTTAATTACCAGGCCTCAATGCTTAAAATATTCTGGAACACAGAAATCTGGTTCATCTGACCATAATGTGTTATTTCTTTAAGTGCTGATGGATAACAAGATTCTTCAACACAAATGACTCCTGAAGTATCATATGTGAAATAAAGACATAGCCTTATCATGGATGACAGGGCGGTCCATTTTTAGCTAAAATTGAGTTCATAGTCTCTGCTTACTTAGCTATAAATTTGTATTTTTGAAAGAAATTTGACCCACTATACCTGAAACAGAAGAGTTTTAAATCTTTCTGAGAACAATCTCTGCACGAGTCCATAGTCAACAGTCATCTCTCGAATTGCATTAAGCAGAACTAGTTGATAGACTGTTGCAAATCTCCAGAGCAGAAGGAAAAAGCAGATGACTGTCTTTAATATAATTCTGACTCATTTGAAATTGCTTTGATGTGAAGTCCATTTCCGCACTGGATGGCAAATTTCACATAAATAACTGATGTTGAATGTGAACAGCATTCATTCAAATCTATTAATTGCATATCCTACAGTGTCTCACAAACATAAGATTCTAATTATTCTCAGACAAATTGCTTAGACTACAGAATATAATGAATAGTTACAGTGTTTTAAACTCTACTTGTCATGATGGAGAGGGATAGAGTACGTTGTGGAAAATGGCATCTTTTTCAGGAAAAAGAGCCAATCAATCTCCACTCCTACCACCACATTTTGAGATAGAGTGAAGTAACTTGGTTCAGAACAGCAAATAAAATTCTTTATAACATGAGAAAGTTGGTTTTCCTGAGACAAAAAAAAAAAAAAAAAAAGGCTATTTAGTTTCATATGCTTCCTGCATATTTTTCTTACATGCTCATCAGAAAGGTTCAAGCTAACATGAAAACCTGATTCATTTGCAGTTCATGTGCTTTTACCTACTCAATTCTGAAGCACTGGATTTATTCCTGAGTTCACTGTAGAGTACATCACTCCACCTTCACCTTATTCTATAATAAATTTTGTTATAAACGGACACAAATTAGAGTCTGTATGAGAAACCAAATACTTGCCAGAATAAAAATGCACTTTGTTCTCTAGGACTGGCAAGGCAAGTGATGAGTTTACTTTCATAAAAGGCTAATAAACCTAACTCCTAACAGAAACAAACAAGAAAACAAAAATTTCTGTTGTATGGAACTATAATTATTTAGATTAACATTTCAGTAATGATTTTGCCTTTATTACACTATAAACTACTGTGTCCTGGAGTGTCACCTCTGAGTTAAGTAGTGTTAAGTATACAGTCATGTTAATATAATAATGCATGTGTACCACTCCTTGTAATTAAAATACTGCCTCTTAATATCAAGAAAATTATTTCACTAAGTTTAAAGCTTTCAGAAATTGCAACATTAAATTTGGTAAATATTTTAGAATCCAATGCAAAACAAAAAACAAAAAAAAAAAACCAAACAAAAAAAACCAACAACAAAAAAACCAAACCCCAAAATTAAAAATAGCAGATAATCATATCCAGAAAAATAAGTTCCTAAAAGCGTAATGTGATTTTCAAACATTTATATTTTCATGGCTGAGCTATCATAAAATATAGAAATCTGAATTAAAGCTCCTCAGTTACTAAAAAATAAGACCTGATGAGCTAGTACAAACAGGTTTTTTTAAAGTTGCATAGATAAATAATTTTATATTGAAGCTATTTTCGTAGGCTAATTGATTAAAATTATATTATTTTCCTTGGTGACCTCTTTAAATATCTAGACACATAGCAATTTGTTTAATTTGTTTCTTAACATTTCTAATTTGAATTTAAATAATTTATTAAACATCACTGCAACTTCTGTAGAAATCAATGATTGTTTTTATGTTCCTTGTTGAATATATTCCTTTTTTTTCTTTTCTTTTTTCCTTTCCTTTCCTTTCCTTTCCTTTCCTTTCCTTTCCTTTCCTTTCCTTTCCTTTCCTTTCCTTTTTTTTTTTTTTTTTTCTTAAAAGGGAAGTATTTGAATTAATGGAAATACTTTGTCATGGTTGCTTTTCAAGTTGTAATTTTTGTGAAAAAGAAAGGGAAGAAAAAAATGGATGTAGACGATCAAAAAAACTTGAAAGCTAAATCTTTTCGGCATTTGTAGCTTGATCTTATAAGCTGTACCAGACTTGTCTTTTGCCTTACCCTCGTGAGTAATCTCATTGAACTCCAGAACTTTTCTCATGATAAAGCATTTGCAGAACTGGCCCTGAGATAGTACAGGAAATTAAACATTCATAGAATTGCTCATAGTGGAAGTTATAATGCACTTTCATCATATCTCTGTGGTAAGTGGCTTTGCTGACTGTGTTGCTGGCATTGCAGCCTTTATTGTACTTTTTTTCTTTTCCCTATGGTTGAGATCTGTTATCTGATTTTACATGGGACTGAAAACCATTTTCTAACAAATGTGAAGTTAAAACAAGGTAATGTCTGACAAAAATTTTTATGTGCTTTAGGGAACTTCTCTCTCCCCGCAGACACATTGCAAGAACACTACCTAAACTTTAGTAACTCAGAAGTCCAGTATTTGATATGGAGAATTTCTCTGCTTGTGTAGTTATACTAAAGTCTTATATATTTTGTTGTCATTACAAGGGATAGTAGCAATTTGTTGTTGTACAGAAGAAGATCACAAATCTTTTTAACCTAACTTCTTCAGTCTCATCAAGCAGCATGAGAACCCTGTTAATCTTGGAAACCTGACAGCCTTGATGAGTATTCCATATGGCTGGTGTGTAGTCTCATTTGGCATCAGTTAAAGAAGATTTGAGTGTTGCTTGAACTCTCTTCAGAAATGGTGCTGCATTTTTCAAATGGGTTTAAACTATGTTTCTATGTCTTATACAACTAATATTTTACTGACAGCTAATTTAACATAAAAGTAAAAATATCTCATTAACTCCCACTTGGAAACCTTCAGTTTGAGTCCCTTAAATTCCTAGTCTGATAGTAAATAGACTTTTTTAAGGGAGGCATTTACAAGGAATAGGTAATCTGTATTAACTGTCACTTCAGAAGATGAGATTCTGTTGAGAAAATCATGTTTAATTCACTTATCTGAATAAATATTGACTTTTGAACATTTATACATATCTTTAGTACAGTGGGTTTCTCTGTAGTTGAGTACGTACAAAAAGACCAGTGCTTTTTAAAGGAATGGAAAAGTTTTGGGGTCCAGACTCACAAAATGACTCCCCTGTTAAAGGACTTGGGCACCTAACTACTATTAGTCTGAAAGAGAAACAAACCTGTGTAAGGATAACTGGAGGACAAGATATGCTTGGGTTTACAAAGGCTTCTCACATAGAGCTTTTAAGAAAGCTAAGACAGCATAGGATAAAAGGACAAGTAGTTTCATGGATAAATAATTGGTTATAAGACAGGTAACATGACAGGAGCAAATTATTAGTTTTTGCAATGGAGAATGATCCTTGACAGAGTTCTGTGGGGTCTATGCCATGACTTGTGCTGTTAAAGATATTGACAAGTGATGTGGAAAAAGAAATTAAAAGAAAGATGAGAAATATTGCTGATGACACAGGACTGTTCAACATAGCAATGATGGCAACACACTTGTGGAAGAACTGTAGAAGGACATTATAAGAATGAGTGATCAGGAAGAAAAATTGCTAAAGAAATTCATTATAAATAAAAATTATGTACCTGCCAAAAAACAATCCCAATGTCACATATAAAATGATGGACTCTCCTCTGACTGCTGCCACACAAGAGCAGTAAGAGGGGATTGTGATAGTTTATGAAAATGTCACCTTTTAGTAACGGTTGAAAAACAACAAAAAAGAAATTACAAGGAAAGGAATAAAACCAAGATACCAGAAAATGGAAAAAAAAAATCACTATGCTCCTGACAAATTTATGTTTGCCTACGCTATATACTGCGCTGCTTGTTTGGTTGGTTTTTGATTTTGCTTTTGGTTTTTTTTTTTTTTTTTTTTTTTTTTTTGGTGGGGTTGTCCTTGATAAAAGTCATAAAGTAGTTTCCATATGGCGAATGACTGAGCAGGCTGGAGGTCTTAAGTTTGAAAAAGAGGTAGCTTAAAAGGGATATCATAGAAGTCTATACAATTCTGAGTGACTGGAGCAGAATGGATAGTGATTAGCTCTTCACCGTCTGTTCCAAACCCAGAAATAAAGACCATGAATTTAAATAGGAGGAGGAAAATTCAAAATAAACAAAAGGATATATCTCTTCACAAAGAGGTCAAGGAATATCTTTTGTGCCATCCAAGTTGCAAAAGGATATTAGTGATGCAAAATTTTGCATAACTTCAAGGAGGAAAATCTAAAGCATAAGAAAGATCGGTTAAGAGTAATTAAATAGACCTCACACATCAGGTTCAGGAAATTCACAGAGCTAAAGATAGCTAAAAAGGCATGAGAAGTACTCATGGGTAGTGTGTTTACTTCCTATTATAGTCACTTATAGAAAAAAGTCTTGAGCTCAGTTGACCTTGTTCTGAAGCAATAAATCATTCGTATTCTACAGATAATGTGAAATTTTCAAAACATGGCAACTCTTACTCAAATGCAGCTTCGCCTTTGACAAAATTAAATTTCTATAAACACATGTGCTGCTGGACATGAAGAAATGCCTGTATGATGACAGTGATTTGGTTGGGAGACACTTTGCTGAATAGACCTCAATACTTAGTTAACTTCAAGGAAGGACTTGAGGAAATGTTACTAACAAGGTTTTTTTGACATGAATATGAGAAGAGTAGAAAGCTTTATTTACTTCTATTGAAATTGTTCCCCTTTAAATCAGGGATCAAATACTCACTGGGCTATGAGAGAGAAAAAATGAAAAATAAAAATACTTTTTTATTAGGATATTAATTTGTAATAAAAGAGATTTGAGGGCCTCCTCAAAAGGATGTAGTGGTGTTTGATATAAAATGCATAGAACTATATCAGATTAAAGACAAGAACATGAACTTGCTATTTTTAGGAGTAGTTCCTCAGGCATTATTTCCCTTATGACAAGTCTTGCATTCTTTCCTGCATAGTGACAGTTTCAAGAAGCCAACTAAAAGTGCTTTCATTCGGTATAGCCAACTGAAGAGTAGTTACTCTGGGGAAATGTCAGAATGCATAAAGATAGGTATTGCATTTTTTTATTCCTTTAATCTCCATTAGATGCAATGTGAGCAGAAGTTAGACTAAATATTTCACAGGTTTTGATTTGATCTTTGCTCTTTTAAGTAGTCGAAGGAATAAAGTATCTTCCACTTGCTTTGGTTTTTAATGAAGTAGTGCCACTAAAACCAATTAAACACCAAAGGTGAATTTTTGTTTGCCAAAGCGTCATAGTTGTAAAATAACTGCAGGATTCTTTGAATTCTCTTTCATGGGTCAGTACTAGATTAAATGCAACTACCATTAATACTATCTGGAATAAGTAATGGAATGATTGAATGTGTATTTAACTGAACACTAGCTTTTGAATATTTCCCTCTCAAAACAAGGACAGTAGATACAATAAAGGTAAAGGAGTGTGACTATTGAGCAGGATACAGGTGTATATTTATTGTGAATTTAATAATTTTTATTGTTAAAATTATTTTTATACTAGGGATGATTTGTTTCTGACTGTTTAGTACTTCTTTCAAATATGTCTCACATGAGGAAATTTTACTTCACATTCTTTGGAATATTGTGTATCTTATCAGAGGAGATACAGTTCTCAGACACAATTACTTTAACACAATTATCACTTTTTTTGTTCTGATTTATCAAATTGACTATAAGGATATTCACTCAATCTATGCTGTTGAATTTGATGAAGACTACTGCTGGCAAGCATGATCCCATTTCAACGCTTGGAAGCCACAAAAGGATGTTTCCCAATTCCGGTGCTTGTGGTTTCTGATACAGTTCTGATGCAAAGTGAGCAATGTACCGAACACTCCAGTAGAATCTTTACAGCTTACAATGACATGTATAGTGATAACAAACAAGCCCAGTCAGAAGTTCCCTTTTAATCATAACTTCATTAACTAGTCAATAGATTTAGCAACACAAGGCCAGGACATTTGAAATTTCCTTATGCACAAGAATAAGCATGAATAATGGCTTTATCCCTCATTGAAATAAAAGTACTCAAGCAGCTGTTTCATTGCTATTAGAGACTGATTATGTAATGAATAGGCATTATAACAGAAATAAACAGCAGGCTTTGTGAATTATGGTGCTTTAAATCAATTGAAACCCTGAGATGGATTTATAACCTAGTGAATATTTCCTCATTTTCATACCCATCAATTAGATACATCTATCACTATTCCACTCATTTCCCTGCTTCTCCAACTGCTTGTCCTGTTATCTGCACCTATCCTAGGATATGTCACCCTCACAACCTCTCTCTTTTTGTTTTGTTTTGTTTTGTTTCCTGTTCCCATGAAAATATCTCTTCTTTAGGTTTTTCTTCATTGTGTGTTGGGAGGGTATGCTAGAGTTTTGAATGAAAGCTGAAATGACTTTTAACTGATATTAAGATGTTCTTCCATCCCTGAAGCTTAACACTATAATGTATGTCATCTACTGCTTTAACTTCAAGGCTGATTTGAAACAAAATTTAATAGTAGGCAGATTTGATTATGAGATTGAATTCTGTCTATGGATACTAGGAAGCAAACAGGAAAATTAATTTAAAACAAAACAAAAAAAGCACCATGAAACTGACTGTTCAGATCAGTTAGTTTACTTGCCTGCCTACTCCTCCTTTCTCTTAGGTTCTATTGCTGAACATGAATATCATAGTGATACGGTATACCCCTTTTGTGAGTTTATCTCACCTATCCCAGTTATATCCCCTCGCAACCTCTTGCCCACCCCCAGTCTATGGGTTTTTGGTGGAGGCAGGGGTTTGGAGAGAAAGCCTTATTTCTGTGCAACCACTGTTCAACAACAGACAAAACATTGGTGTGTTACCAACACTGGTTTAGCCACAAATGCAAAGCACAGCACCATACTGGCTACTACACAGAAACTTAACTCCATCCCAGCTGGAACTAGTATTTCTTCACAAAGAAATACATGTATTTCTGGCAAATGATTGGGAATAAGTCCATCAACTATCTTGATAATATAAAACTCCAATTCTTTCCTACAGTCATAAATCATTAATTGTTGTTGTTATGTGTAAGGTCACAACTTAGCATTTAAATATAAAATCAACCTAAATTATTAATATATTTAGACTACAGATATACTGACCTTGCATTTTAAGACCTGCAACATCCTGTTGTGTGTCAGCATCCATGATGATCTTCTGTTTGGTTTTTCAGATAATTGTAGTGAGGTGGTTCAAGAACAGTATATTTTGAGTATCCTTTTTTGAGGTCATAACAAACTATGCGTGTTGTGTTCAGAGTTCTTACTGTGCTCATTTTTCATTGAGCGATACGCTGTTCCCAGCTTTGTGTTCCTCAGCCACTTCCCAAATTGTCAAATGTTTATTGAAACACTAAAATATGTAGTCTTTTAAAATATTAAAAATAAGTTCTATCAGGGAACTGAATTCATCATTAGCCCATAGTTATGTAAAAGTTAATAAATATAAATAACAGCACTTAGTTGGCTGCTAGTAAAGTCACACTGAGAAGTTTTCTAGTATTCTCCTCTCCCTTCTACCACCGTTAATCACAGACCTGACTGTTGGTAGACTAAGCATAGAACCTTCCAACACAGCTGAAGCCATGGTAAATTGAGGACATCAGGAGACAGGGGCAAGTATCAGTTTCTTTAGAATCACTAATAGGGTTTCCCAAGCAGGTTCAAATGATTAGCAACATTCATCATATTTTTTTCTCTCTGCATGTACAATTTCCCGTGCTTAAATACCAAGAGTCTGAACTGCAAATGTAACTCATAACCAGAAAGATAAAATTCCTCTGTTTTATATTGCAGACAACTGTATCTGAGCTAGTTGTCTGTGCTGCTTTTATAGCTAAAGAAGAGGAACAGGATTAGCCAACTCTAAGAGAGCTGTCTTAAGTACACCTCATGGAAAACTTTCTAAAAGTGCCCCTTCACCCGCAATGACAGTGCAGTAAGTCAGGGTTAACTAACATAGCTGCAGATATTTCCATTGTTATGTTTCCTGCAAGGTGACAGGAACCATTCCTATCAAGACTTTTTTCATACTTTTAGTGTTATAGTACACCTCTTTTCATAGCAATACAGAATGTCAAAACAGCTCATAAAAGCATAGGTCTATTCACAGCCAGATTGTGACAGTTTTATTTGCACTAAGTACCTTTTTATTCCACAGAAAGCTTTGTTGCTTTGTTGTTGGTTTTTTTTAATGGTAACTACTTCTAGAGAAAGAGATACTAAATAGCATAAATAAGGCTGGGAGACACAATTAACTTATGTTATTTTAAAGGATATTACCCTATTTTAAACATATTTAGTGCTATAAGGTGAAATACATATTTCTTTGAAAGTAGAAGCATTAATTATAATTTTCATATTGAAAACAAATCAAAATGTATCTAGTTCACGTATTTGCATACATGACATGTAACTTTGAAGTACCCAGAGATTTCTTGAAACAAATGTTGGTAAAAGTCATCAGAAGCAATTAAGAAATTCAACTATTAAACAGTTCTTTAGCTAGATTAGAAATGAAACCCACTTTTCATTCTAAAATCCCAAACAACCTCATATTCTTAGTATTTAATATTTATCAAATCTGAGAAGCTCCATTTCATTCAATAAGAAAGTGCATTAGTGAATCAAATAAGACAACTAAATACTAATGCCATATGTAACTATATGATATTGATTTACCTACAACATTTAATTGAAGCAGGAGTTTTAGATATCTGGTACGATAATGTAATAGTATATATTCTCTGATCAGCTGAAAAACTAAATTGAACACAGAAAAAGCCACCCCCCCCCCCCCTTAAATTTATTAAATTACATGGACAGCTGAAACAAACTAAAATCCTAGCTTCCTACAAAAACAGAATGACAGTTATACTTTTGATTTTGACATACCTTTTTTTGTATAGGGGGTATTGCAGATATTTAAGCACTAGGGGATCATACAAATGCAGTGACACAACTATAATTTAAAAATAAATCATGATGAATGATTGTCTTATTTTTCACTTAACTGAACATCCCTTAAGCTTTATTTGAAATTTTGTGTGGATGAGGATTGCAAAAATCAACCAAGTTTGTAGACAGTTGCTGGAAGTGCATTTTATAGTCATTGCAAAAAAAAGTCTTTGCAAAGGTAGCAGTGATGTATGAAAAACAGGTATGTCCTTATAAAGAAACAAAAAATAAGTCTCAGGCCTTTAATGCTGTATACAGTCTGTGTGCTGGATGTGCATCAGATTTAGGAATTTTAACCCTGGGTAGTTTAAGGTACAACTGCTGGCTGAAGAAATCAGACTAAGTTGAAATCAATTCAGGTGCTTTCAGTGGCAAGGCGGCTGTTAAATTCTAGCTTGGTCCATGAAAGACCCCATCCACCTAATTTCAGTCTCTGCTCTGCACTTTGAGGCAATCCTGAGTTCAATTCAAAGGAACAGTAGTGCTTTATGGAAAGCAGTTTATTGTTAGTGTTCTTGTCCTTGCTCCCTACAGCTTAAGAAGGTTTAAATCCATAGTTCACATTTCCCAGGAAGCTGTTTAAATCAATGGACTCTCAAACTCTCTAGAATGGTGCCACTAAATCTGTCACTGAATTATCCACAGGAATGAACGCAGGATTTAATGGGACAAAAAGGAAAAAAGCAACGTGGAGCCTTACTGTGTACTCCTTCATTAAGGGCATTCCCTCAGTGAGGGGATTCCCACCATCTGGCACCTGCCTGTTGGACTGCTCATTCATCTTGTATTTAAGTATTATTTGATAAAATGCCTTAACAGTATTGGGGACAAAGACAAGACTTAGGTTGCCTGCCTTCCACACTGTTTTTGAAGGAGTTCCCAAGAATACAAATTCCAAAGTACCTGGAAGGTTTCTGAGGATGTTGTTAAGTGAAAAAGACATAATCTCCAATTTAATTATTATCTTGCAAGATCTCATTGACTCTGCTAACGTACTTTAACTTTAGATAACATCTTATTTAAAAAATATTGCATGTATGCAGAGATACATATTAGCATGTACATGTATGTGCACACACCCCTGAAAAGTATTTTTAATTTGTAGACAACTGCAAATGAAATCTGTCAAAGTTGAATACCATTCTAGATCTTCACACCCTACAAAACCCATACAAGTAACACTTTATTTCCAATGCTTTCAAAGGTTTTATGTTCTGTCAGATATTTTGTCATCATTTTTTTGTTTATGTGCTACAAACCACTTAAGAACTCAAATAATATGGAAAAGCCTGTAATGACTTTTTCCTTCAAATTTTCTTTGTAGTGTGTTGAAAATGATCTTCATTAAAAGTGAAAATAAAGACTGATGAAACTGAAGATTCACTGGAATTTTCTGCTGCATTGAGGCTATCTTCCACTCAGAACCGTTAAGCTAATTGTTTCTAATAGTATACTGGTTCTGTACCAGGCTTTGGTCTTTCAGTGAAGTGAGATCTGAAAGTGTTTGAATATTTAGAAGAAGACAGATTGTTGCTGAAAGACAAGGAAATGATTTCTTTAAAATTATGCAGGTACAAGAGAGAAACAATATCATGTTCAGAATCAATTTGCTTTGGACAGAGGCAAGTTCTCTGAATTTTAGAGGAGCCAAAAGTAAAATATCCATTGAATAAAAAGGAACAATTACGTAAAGCAAAGTTTTCCAGACCTTGAGGGAAATATGTCTTTCCCATTAAATCACATTGGGTAGAAATGGAAAAATTCACATATTCTCCAGACTTCAAAATACAAAGCTCAAAATATCACCAAAACATAGTCCTTGTGTTCCTCCGATTCCTGAGCTGTTCATCCAAATAAAGTAGCAGAAAGAAAGTAAAACCAAATGCTGCTGCAGAAGTTGAGTTTTGGGAAGTTTGTAATAAACCTTGCTGAAGGAAGTACTGCTGCTATTATTGCACAGTACATTTTCACAAACACTTGCAAAATATTTTGCATGGTTCTGTATTGAGCAAGAGGAGGATCTCAGTGGGGCATTGCTGGTTTGCAGATTGCCACACAGTCTAATATCACTCTTGAGCCTCACTGCAGCTCTATAAATTGCTTTACAAACAATCTCCTTTTTTTGTTTAGTGAGTATTTAGGGAGTATTAGTTTTAATTTTTCTTAGTAGTTTCTCAATAAATGACCTCAAACTTATTATTAGTTTTCAGCACTTCAGAATCACACACACAAAAAAAAAAAAAAAAAAAAAAAAAAACAAAAAAAGCCATAAACCCAAACCAAAACAATAAAAAAAAAAACAAACCACCATCAGGGTAGAAGTTTGTAAGAAAACCCTCCTGTAGCTACATGACATATACCTTAGAATGTTTATTTTTTTAACTTAGTTGATTATCCTTTGTCAATCTGAATAGAAGATAATACAGTGATACCTTTAATAACTCATGCCCCCTTCCTCTTTGCTTTACCATGATTTCTGCAGATTGGGCTATGATTTTCTCTTCAGAAACCTTCAGTGTAGCGTGACAAATTTTTCAGCCCTAAACACAGATTATATTTCTTTCGTTATAATTCTCAGTTGTAAAAAGATCTGCTTATCCATAATGTAGTCTAAACTATAACCTCAGTTAGATGAATAAAGATGAGTATTATAAGGATCTTGACTTTGATTTGCATGGGTAGTTAAGAGCCTGTTAGAAGGAGAATCTCACTGCAATTTAACTGCATTCTGTGTACTTAGAAATAATACTGTTTGTTTTTACTCTGTAGAAGTCACAGAAAGGTAATAATTTCAGTCCTCATAACTCCAAGCAGCTTTTTCAATTAGCATTCATATCCAGTGTTAAAATAGTACTTACTCTAAAAGCTTTTCTTTAACTTTTTATCTGGATTTCTGTAACTGTTGTTGCAATGTCTATTCTTTCTCTGTTGTTTTCTCTGTCTCTTGTGGTATTTTTATTCCTTCTTTTTGTTCCTCACACATACATGCTCTGATGAAAGCACTATTAACCTGGGTTCCCCTACCTGTGTTAGCTATATTCTGGTGCAGTGTCAAGTGCTTTTTTATTCTGGGGTGGTAATATATATGGATAATTCATATTATCCATGTGTCTACATATAGCATATATGTGTATTTATATATTTGTATATAATGTCTCTCTTTTGATGATCCAGTTTCATAGAGATGATTAATGCTATTTTATAACAGTCTCACAAAAATGGTAGTGGACATAATCTAATGCCAATTCAAAAAGATCAATCCAATCTAATGCAGTAGTTTAAAAGGCAGTATAAGAGGACCACATTCTTAAAAAAAAAAAAAAAAAAGTAAGGCAGTATAAGATGACCACATTGTTAAAAAAAAAACAAACCAAAAACAATGACTCACAAAGAACAGTGTAACATATATGAATACATGTATGTCATTAACCATTTTATTGCTACAGAAGGATGTGCTGAAGTTGAGGGAGTCTCACAATAAATCTAATTAAATGTGCTGATTAGAAAAATGACTTTAATTTACACAAATATAATTAGTTTTTTTTTTTCCTCTAAATCAGAATAAAAATGTAACTGCAATGGAAATTATTCCGTTTGCTAAAAAAAAAAATAAAATGTGCTTTAGTCAAACATTATTTCTTTGTGAAATTCCCTCGTCTCCAGCCCCCAAAGTTTAATGATAGATCTGGGTATATTTTTTGCACTGAATTAGGCCCTATGACTGCAATAAAAATCGACTTTGACTCTGTCAGAACTATAATTTTTCTAAATCTGTGAAACTGAAGCATTCCATATTCACAGCACAAAGCAACAGACTAGGCAGCAAAATAGGAAGAGTGAGACACTTAGAAAAAGAAAGTAATTTGCATGTAAATCTAAAAACATATTCACACTGTCTGTGCTTCCTCTCATTTAGCTGATTACTGATGGGAAATACATGAGTGTTCTTCATCTGCTAGTATCAGTAAGTGTTAAGAAGGCAACCATAAGCACTTTTAGAAGGGTCCCCAAGAAATTTTTCTACTTTTTCCTTTTCTGAATCAATTAGATGACTTTATTAAAATCTGTATTAATGAGTCTGAATGTCTTGTACTTCATGTATATTTTTTGATTTCTTGAGTGTCCTCCTGGATTCTGAAGCTAACAGTTATGCATCGATATATAGTATTTGTGAATACTGATTTTTTTAAAATGTGTGAGGACTTAAGTGAGAATGCTTGCTTTGTTTTTGGTTTTGTTTTTGCTTTAGCTTTTGTCTTTGTTTCTCTTAAGGGTGACCATACATTGAATTTTTAGCAGGAAACTAAAACATTTTCATACAAACCTTTGCAAGAGAGGTTCCTGTAGAATAGCCATGTGGCATTGGTGTGCTGGGATGTTCTCTGCCGTGGGAGGTTTTCAAGACCCAACAGCATCAAATAAATCTTGCATAATTTATCCTTGATACAAATCCAAATAGCAGTTCCTTATATTCTAATATATCTGCATATCTTTAATTAGCATTACCTTCTTTCTACTGTATTCTCAGTGACCTGTTACCTTTCAGTTCATATGACTGAGGGAGATAAAATTTAAAGCAAAATTAAGCATTGTCATTGTCAAGCTAGGTGAGCATTTCAGCTGCTGCTCTGTATTACAAGTGATTTACAGGACAATTGTGAGATACTTATTTAAAGTAAGAATATTCTGAGAGTGTTTACTGGATCTATTACTAAGGAAAACTAAGTAGGAAAGTTTCTGGTTTGTAATTCTTGAAATGGTTATTGACTTAGTTCTGTTAAGCCTCCTGTGTCCCCAGAGAAGCACTCTGTGGGCAAAACAACTACATTATTTAGCTACAATCACAACTAGCCAGAGGTTAATGTGTACATGTTTGTATATGGAAGGTATGTCATGATTTGGAGCTCTACAAATAAAGCCCAGAGAATATAACTTGAAGTCCAGCTGTAGGCATATACAGCTGTTTTTTGTTTCCTTGCATGCTTGTTTGTTGAAAGTGTCCCTTTCAGTCTAAAAAGCAAAACCTGATGCAACACCTTAGAAAAGGAGAACTAAAATAATAGTACACAGTGCTTCCTAGAAAATTAGCATTTTGAAAAAAATCTGATGAAAGACTGCCTGACAGAAATAAATAATGTTGGTTTGTGGACGGAAACATTAATATCTATGAGTCATGGTGGTTTAGGGCTTTAAGGCTTTCAGAGTTGGCTGTTACCAGGCTGACAACTGTGAATTAAAATGCAAAGAGACACTAGACCATTAAATTGTGAATCAGTGGGCTGTGATTCTGATGAGAAGTCAAGAGGAAGGAAAGGACTGCAACTGGACATGTGCACAGATTTTAATGACATTTTTACTATATTTGCATTATCTGTGACTGTTCAGTATCTATGCTGGAAACTACTGCTCTGTTGGTTAACTTCGAGTACTCAAATAAAAAAAGGCGTTTTGTGTATATGCTCAAATTTTACACAAAGCGCCTTTCCCCTTTTGCAGCAGAAACAGTAATATGAGGATAAGTAGCAGGGAAAAAAAGGGGGCCTCCATATTTTTGGAAAATGTTTAGTTTCCTGAGTGACTGGTCTTCATAAAAATTAAACTAATGTAAGGTTCATAGGCTGTAAGCAAGTTAAATCTAAATAGTCTGATCACATTGACAGGGAGTAGCTGCATACATGATTCTAGCTGAGTGGTACAATCACATTTTGGCCCACATCAGTTTCTTCCCATCATAAAAATTATCTTCCTTTGTTGCTTTTCTGCCACTGTAGTAAAGAATGAAAAATTTTGGGAACATAATTTCTGTTGACATTTGCTGCTTTGACTGAGCAAACCATCTAGGCAGCTGTGTTCTGCTTAAGGCCATTTGTGTTTAAGATAGAACGGTATGTAGTTTGCAAGGTGTGTTTAATAAACTGAACAGAGCTCTCAGTGGGCACAATTACTACAATTCATAGAACATAGCATGAGCAAGATGTGATGTTACATTTTCTTGTCGGTTGCAGAACTTACCCCGAAAGTGAGAGAAATGGGTTTTATTTTCTTTAGGCAACTAAATGGAGAGCTCCCACATGTGCTGCTCACCAGCTGATAAATATTCAGATAAGGTTGCTCCTTGTTCAATTCCATCTGTTAAAGTTAGTCCACTGTCCACAGAATACCCACAAGGGTATAAGAGAAATTTTGAAAGTTAATGAATAGTAATGAAATCTTTCTTGCATATTGCTTGATACTTTTTGTTTTGTTCAACATTTGGACTGCTCTCCTAGGACCTATATGAGATATTCTTGATCAGATAGACTGACAATTTTCTATTTTGTTTGGGAGATTTGTTTCCCAGTATTTTGCTTGAAGAAACCAGGGAAAATTAGAGCCATTTATTTTAAGTGCCTAATCGTTTGGCAAACAAGATCTTACCCTGAAGGTTTAGAAAGGTGTATACAGACCTTCACTAACATCCCAGGGAACACAGACAATCGTAGAATCATAGAATCACAGAATCATAGAATCATAGAATGGCTTGGATTGGAAGGGAACTCAGAGATCTAACCCCCCTACTATGGTCAGGGACACCTCCCACTAGACCAGGTTGCTCAAAGCCTCAGTTTATTCTCAATTTATTCAGAAGGATGGAGAAAGTTAGGTGCCTAAACCAGGCTGACTTGGACTCCACCTACATCAGGTGTTTGTGTGTATGTGTTCACATGTGTCCATACAAATGTCTAAAGACGATTTTTTATATGTGCTCTGTGTTGATAATGTCTCTGAAATTCTAAATTATGGACTTTTCAAGGTTCTTTTGTTTTTTATGATTAGCTTCCGAGTAACCACATAAACCTGCTGGCATGGCTGATTTTAAATAATTCCTTTTCAAGAAAGAAAGAGGTTAACATTGAATAAAAACATGCAATAGAAAAATGGTCCTTTATGCCAGCATTGTTTCTTTCTTACAACTTACACTTCCTTTAGTGCCTGCAGTTCTTGACATATCCATCCCCTTTCATCAGTATCTCTCTCTACTTACCGTGGCTCACTGATTCTATCTGAGTAGAGGTTTCTAAATAAAAAATATTTGATCTTTCTGTGGCCTTTTATTGCTGTTGTTTCATGCTAATTTTCAAAATACAATTAATTATTTTTTTTTATTGTATTTGCAACTCTCATCAAGATACCTTTTTTTTTTTTTTTTATAGTGGGTGTGGGTGGTAAGGTTTTACTAGCAGGCAGCTTCAAGGGTGACTTCTGTGAGTAGAGGCCAGTGGCTGCCACTTGCTGGACACAGATAGTTCCAGACAGCCCCCAAGTGTGGACCCACCACAGGACACAGTACAGTCCATCAGCCAAGCTGGTGGCGTCTCTAGGCAAATGTATTTAAGAAAGGGAAAAATGCTGCACAGGCAGTGAGGAGTGAGGAATAAAGTGAGAAATAGCCCTGAGAACACCAAAGTCAGAGAAAAAAGAGGGGTAGGAGTGAAGCAGAAAGACTCCACAACTCGTGAAAGTTGTAAAGTAGGTATGTAGTTTATTCAGCGCTGAGACACATGGGGGATAGCTCCACCAAAGACATGCGTGCCTTTTCGCAAAACCTATCCCTCTATTTATTCCCCAAAATGCTGCATATGCATTAAGTTTCTTAACCCATCCATTCATATTAATTACCCAGCCCCACCTAGCCCCGCTTCATATTATAATTAGCTAAAGAGTCCTTCTGCACCTGCGTAGTGCTCCCTGGTGGTCGTCCGGTGGTCGACAGGATGAAGTAAATGAGTCTTCATCGGAGTTGAACTTCTCACCTCCTGGTCTCTTGGTCTCAGTCCAAAGAACCAGGCTGGTTCCCATCTTGTTTAGAGGCTCCCTATCTCCGCGGCCTTGCAGGTGGTGTATGCTCTCCTCTCGTCTGGGTTAGCAGTTCCTCCCCCATTATCACAGCTTTGATCCTCTCATCCTGTCTTAGCAAGCACGGCAAACATTAATCATATACTGTCCAAACAGCTATTCTCAATTAGTTATTCTTTCGATCCCTTTTAACTTTAAACTCCCCTGTCTCAGGAGGTGCTGCAGGCACTGGAGAAGAGGTTACCCTGCAGCCCATGGATAGAACCACACCAGAGCAGATAACCACATTGCAACCCTGTGACAGATGTACTCCATCCCTTAACCAAACCAGTGGTAGTTTGGTACAGGCTCCAAAGGCGGTAAAGACCTGAGCCATATCCAGGCCAAGAACTTCTCTAGCTTCAGTCTGTTCGCTGAAAACCCACAAAACAGCAGAGTGACACATTGAGCTTGGGATACTAATAGCACCACTGACACATGAATAATGGGTGGCTTTTCCAAGACTCATTTGTCAAGGGACAAAGAAAGTTGTGGGTACAAGGAGTCTCATGCATATCTTTCCATCGCATGTAATTTGACTATGAGACAACCACTTCATTACACAAATCAGCCTAAGTGAGCCTTCTTTGAGCTCTCACTTAGAGGCAGCGGTTCTCTCTCCTTGAGCTGGGACATCTCTTAAGGTTGCTCCTTGAGGCAGAGATACCTTCTACTAATGGCACATCTACAGATAAGCCGAATTTGAGCTCTCCATGAATTGCAGTTGGACTGCACACTGGGTAACTCCCCCCCTGAGCAGGGACAGCTCTCAAGGTTTGAGATTTCTTACCTGAGACTAAGAGATCCATCCTTGCCCAAGGTGGAGAGATCCCTTACTCACGACAGATCCTTGGTAAGTGACTGATAACATGCTGAATTAATACTAATGAAATGTCACTAACCCATGTAGTTACTCAATATTAATTATTATAAGCTTGTATAGGTAATTTTGTTGACTCAAAGGGAGGGTCTTCCTTACCCTTTGCATCTCCAGCCTCTGTGCAAATAATTCTAACTTGATTGTAATTCAGTTATTCTTTGTATTTTTCTTCCACGTAGTAATTAATAGGGTGAACCTTTCCATCAGACTTATTGAACCTTAGTACAATTAAGTACACTGTTAAACTTTGTTAAATTCCATCAAATTTATTAAACTCTGTCAAATTATTATTTTACCTCAATAAAATATATTGCTGGTTCTCTCTTTTGAGTGAGGTGCATTCCACTCATCCTTGACAAGCCCACATCATGGAGGACCCCACACTGGAGCAAGTGGATATTTCCTGAAGGAAATGTGGTCTGCTAAGAGCCCACACTGGAGCAGTTTTTTCTAACAGGAACTGTAGCCTATGGAGGACCTCCTCTGAAGGACTGAAGCCCGTGGATAGGACCCTCATGGGAGCTGGGCAAATGTGTAAAAAGGAAGAAACAGCAGAGAGTAACTGTTATGGACTAACCACAACCTCTTGCCCCCCATAGCCCCTATTCCTCTTGGCAGGGGGTAAGTAGAAGGGTTGGAAATGAAGGATTGAAACTGAGTTGGGGAAAAGAGAGGTGTGTGTGGGGGGTGATGTGTTTTAGTTTCATTATTGTTTCCAACCATGCAGATCTATTTTAATTATCAATAAATTAAATTAATTTTCCCTATGTTGAGTCTCTTTCACCCATGATGGTAACTCCTAAGTGATCTCCCTCTCTTTATTTTGACCTATGAGCTTTTAAAATTTTATTTTCACTCCCAATCCTACAAAGGAGGGGGAGTGAGAGGGAGGCTGGGTGGGGCTCTGACAGCCGATCAAGGTTAATCAACTGAATATTTCAATCTCTATTTCAACACAACTTTTAATACTACTCAAAGTGTTCATTCTATGTCAGGAGTTTGATATTTTAGGTCTGGTTTTATCATACCACTGTTAACACTTTCAAATTAAGGTCCCAGCTTAGGAGAGACATAGGGATGTTCACATGATCCTTCACATTTTAATCTGAATAACACCTTGGAGCAATCTGTTCTGTAAACTTTGATTTGCTTCTGTTAGCAATACCTCCAGTAATTACTGGCAGGGAATTTTGATTGTGAAACTTGAAATATTTTAATGATTTTTAAATTAATCAAACACATTATATAAAAAAAAATTTAGAAGCTAAGGTTTTTCAATATTAATATATTCAATTCTGACAGTCTATATGATACATGGAGATCACAAACAAAAGGAAGGGCTTATTTGCAAACTCATACTTCAAGTTCAAGGAGTAAAAATGAGGGGGAAAAACGCCACAAATGTGATATTTTAAAATTTACATTCTAGAAAATTTCATTTTCTTAGTGCTGTGGTGCTTGGGGTCCTAGCGTACAGACCAGAATTCCTACCCACCTTTTCAGGGTCTGAAGATATTTACATATGAGAAGCATATCATCTCTTTAAAACATTAATGTGTCATCTTGCTATAGTGGAGAAAATCAACTTCAGAGAAGTGAAATGGTGAAATTAATAGAAACGTTAAATGACTGAAGTCAGAAGGGACCTCTAGAGATCATCTAGTCCAAACCCTTGCTCAAAACCAGGTCACACAGAGCAATGTGCTTAGGGCTGTTTTCAGTCAAGTTTGGCTTGTCTCCAAGGATGGAATCTCCACAGTCTCTCTGGGAAACCTGCTCCAGTGTTTAATTACCTTTCGAGTAAAAAAAGGGGGTATTTTCCTATGTTTTGTTGGCATTTCCTGTGATTACTTATCAAAATAGTTTGTTAAAATATGGTGATGTGTAGTTTTTTGTGAGCATTCAAGTAGTTTCTGAATAATTGGGCAAATCTCTATATATGCTTGTAAACGGTACAAGTGACCATCAATCCTACAATGTTGGTTATCCATAATATTATTTGTGATCCCTGTGTTACAAAAGTAGTTGTGATTTATACCCTCAAAAGAGAGAAACTAATGGTAGAAATGCCCAAGTGTACAGTTTGTGAACACTTAGATTGAAATCTGTTTGCAGTAACATTCAGAAAATACCTATAAATAACAAATATCATTCAGAAATCCAATCTGGATAGGCACTGAAACTCATAAATGACAGCATTTCTAGACGTATTGCTTGTAAAAAGGCTTACCCCTTACTACTTACCTCTCTTGTGGACATTTGCTGTCCTGAAGAATAACAATTTATTTCATGGTTAAGCACACAGAGCCTAAGTAAAAATTCTTTACTTGTTGGACAAGCCCCAGCTGACAACCTCAAATTATGTTTATGTCAAGAAAATAAGTGTCAAGGGATAACCCTGATTCACATTAAAAAGAATGTTGCCTTTTTCTAGTAATCAGTTTTTGAAGTATGCTTTTGGTTGTACCTGAAAATACATGGTAAACTTTTAATGATTGTAAATACACTGACCCAAAGAACATGTGGCATAGTACACTGCAAATCAATTAATTAAAGTTTGATAATTAATTAAAGTTTATGATATTCCAATATATAGCTATGGAGCTCATCATAGTTCAAGAATAGAAATGGCCTGAATAAAACATTTTGGAGAGTTTTCTCATAGTAGTACTTGAATTCCAGTATGAATATGTAAATGAGGAAATGTCTGTGAGACAGCTCATCAGTTTTAAACTGTTAGTATTTATAAATTTTAAATCACTTGTTCTATATAGAATATCCATTCCAATTCTGTTTATTTTTCTCTTTAATATGCCCAGTCACAACACCTTTAAAAACATCCTTTCTGTGATTCAAGTGGCAAAACTAATTATCAAATCTGTATTCTTTTGTACCATATTGTGTCTTTGTCTCAAAAAAAGTCTCTAAATTAAAAATTTAAACTAGATTTTTTACCTCTCTAATCACCAATGATTGTGATCTTTACAAACTTATTTTAAAAAGAAAAAAATATTACTTTGAGTATTGATATCTCAAAATATTCTGCTGTTGGTTTATTAAAAAATATAAGCGAAAATTTATACCTGGTTGGATCTGAAATAACTGAGGAAGTGTGGAGGAATATTTAAATTTTTTTACTAATTATATTAAATCAGAGTAACAAATGTATAAAATGCAATTATTTTATTAAGATTATATCCATTAAGTAAATGTAACTCCACAACACATACATCTTTACTCTTTTGTTTCTTTAGATGGTACAAAACAATAGCTGCATCTTAAGTTCTCCTTAAATTCAAATTCCCTGTCATAAGCAGAGCTAGTGAGTTTTGAGAGATGTAGTGTAATAGCTAGAAATCACAGAGTATGTTTTTCACCCATTTTCCGCGGCTCATTTTCATGAACTGAAATGGTCAAAATAGTCTGGGGTGAGAATTATTAATTGCGTTCATTGTAAATTCAATAATCAGTCTTGAGATAGCAAGCTATTTGACCTTTAAGCTGTTATAATTATGCTTCAGCATTAAACCCAACAAATGTTAAAATCAGTGTTTAAATATGAGTAACCAATGGAAGGGTGCATGTGTCAGATCCATTACATTTTCAAATGGACAGATCACTTCTAAGTCACTTCTCGTTATTATTGTCTTCTGAAGATATTAATGGTGTTAAGAATTTGAATAGGAATCTCATCACTAGAGTAATGGATACAGAGCAGCTTAGTTCTGGAGAGGGGTACTTTTCTTACAGTTGGCCTAGTATTGAATTTACAAAAGATTTCAGGTCTTGAAAATGGCCAAATATGTGCTTGACTGCTGGAATTGCAAAATATATACTTCACAAAATTCTGAACTCTGACATGTTGATTTCTTTGTGTAGATATCACAAAAACTTTTTAACAACAAAATCAGCAGGTAGGTTAATGTATTTTTCACGAAATAAAAAAAAAAAGAAACAAAACTCAAAGGCTCATGAACATAAACACTTAAATGTTTGAGCTTAATTGTATAGGGTTGTCTACTTTTTTCATTTTGGTAAAGAATTTATGGAATTTTGAGATGAATTTACTTTTCATCTGTGTGATACAGTCTCATTCCATCCTCTCTAATAGACTTATTTTTTTACCCAAATTTCAGTGGAGTACTTGAAGTATTTGAGTACATATTTTAAAAGGATGCCATATTGTTCACAGAGCTCCGTTCAGTTTTCTCTAAGTCTTCAATGGCCTGTTTGGGGAAGCAAATTTGTTTTCTACTGATAAACCTGAGATGAGCAAAAGTAAACTGTCCAAATTGTAACTGTGTGCCCATAAGATCAGGCTCTTCCCTTAAACACAGACCCAAAGAAATACACTGGTTTTGGTTGAGATAGAGTTAATTTTCTTTGTAGTAGCTTGTATGGGGCTACATTTTGGATTTGTGACCAAAACCGGGTTGATAACAGAGTTAACAGTGTTTTAGCTCTTGCTGAGCACTGTTTATACAGCATCAAGGCCTTTCTGCTTCTCACGCTATCCCACAAGAAGTTGGGAGGGACAGCTGGGACAACTGACCCCAACTGGCCAAAGGGATATCCCATAACATATGACATTTGTGTTCTGCAATAAAAACCTGGGGGGGGGGCAAGTTTCCCAAGGTAGCATTTGCTTGGGGACTGGCTGGACATTGGTCGGGTGGAGACAAGCAATTGTTGGGGGGGGTTTCACATAATTTTTATTCTTTGATTTGGTTTGGTTTTGGGAGTGTATGAGCTTTTTTTTTTTTTTTTTTTTTTTTTTTTTTTTTAAACTGAATGAGTGAGCAACTGTGTGGTGTTTAGCTGCCTACTATGGTTAAACCACAACAATAAACCACATATTTTAATTATATCTGAAGTGTCATGTTGTCCAAAACTACTAAACTTGTTTGTTAGAATGTGTCCAGGAAGGCTTTCTCACGATCATCTACATGACACTCATCTCTTACTCAGGATGTGTGTATAGTTGCTTGTCCTATGACATTTGCCTATTCAATAGTCTAAGTAAGACAATGTCAGATGAAAGCTCAGGAGTCTCTCTACCAGAATTGTGTAGACATTTGGGTTGATTTTTTTATGCAGGTGCAAATAGTATATTTGAGAGTCTTCTTATGGGCACAGGATCATCATGTCTCCTTTTTCCTGTTTTACACCATCAGACTGAGACAGAAAAGATTAATTTTCCTTCTGGAAGCTGAAATAATACTGTGTGAGCTGACACAGGCAGGATGCAGGAAAAAAACCATAAAATCAAGGATGAAATACAAAGAGTAAATTTATTTGTGTTACATCGCAAACCAGGGGATCTCCAAAGCAGCACTCAGGCAGAGACACACAAGCAGAAATGCAAGTACTGCGGAGCTTGGTCCTTGGTAGAGAGCTCGAGAGCTCAAACCTGCTGCTTTTCCCTGTGTATCAGGGATTTTCTCAGGCATAGTTTTCCACTGTGCTTTGATCTTTCCTACAGCAGGGCAGGAATCTCAAGCATGTTTGATAGCGTGCTTCTATCACAGGCCTATGTTATCTAAGCACAAATTTTCTACTTGTCAAACACACAAAAGAAAAGAACAATTAGTATGATACCTGTTTTTTTCAACACCCCAGCTGCAAGTCACTTGAGTGTGTTTAGAATCCTCCTCACCAATCTTCTGCTACTATCCCAAGAATATGAATAAGTTTTAAATTCTAATTTGAGATGAACAAAACATTTGCCAAACCACTGAAGATTGTACTACTCAATTGCCTTTTCAGTTTCCAGGATAAGTAGCAACATGGCTTTAAACTGTGACCTTTATAAAATTAAGAACTGAGTACATCTACTCTTTTTTTGGTTTGTTTCTTAGTTGAAACTTTTATTCTTCTTAATCCAGTAATCTTTAGCTTTAACGAGAATGGTTCATGGATGAACATCTGGTAAACAAATCGTCAGCATTGTAAGCACTATTTAAATACTTTTCCAACAAAATTTGAATATTGTCTTCAGACTTTTTGAATGGCTAGGCCTACATTAAGATTCAGCTGCTGACAGCATGTATTGTTTTCCACTATTTAAACAACAGTTGTCTGAAATTCTCTCAATACTATAATATGCATTATTCTGTTGTAAGAAAGCCAGTCAGATGAAGTGATGTATTTTTTCAGGTTAGTAAAAAATTCTTCTCACATCTCTACGATGTAGATAGATATATATTGACATGCAGTGGCTGGTGTTTATAAAGTAGACAAGAGCTTACCAGATCTTGATTATCAACTGCACTATTTAAAGCTTTGCCTAGAATTCATAAGACATAATCATTTCATTTTATACTTTTTTCATTCTGTGAATGATTCCTGCACAGCAACAAGAAGTAGGAAGTTAATAACAAAAATAAATATGAACTAATGGAGTTTACAACTCAGTTATGCAGAACAGAGTAGGGGTTTTACGAATGATTACCATCCCAGTCAGTAATCCTTTAGAAAAGAACACTTTTCAAATTATTTACTACATTCGAATTCTCATTCTGTGCAAAAAAAGGGAATACACTCTTCATGGGGAGCCCCCAAAACTTAGTGTTAGCTAAAGCAAAATCTTGAGGATGTATGCAAAATACAGCAGACAGTTATTATGAGTCCATTTAAAATAATATCAATACTTATGGTCAAACTACTACAGAAAAAACTCATTGGTAATACTTCTCTAAAAACTTACACACAAGAAAACCTAATCTCTATGCTTTTCTTCATGAGAGCACTCATATCTACCCTTTTCTTTCATCAGGGCAGTGAGAAAAACAAGTGGCAAACTAAAGATTTCAGGATAAGAGATTTTTGCTAGTTCAGGGATATAGTTAGCAAGATTTCTTGGGAAAATCTCGAACTTAAAGGGTGAAGGATCGCAGGACACCCGGTCAGTTTTTAAAGAAAGGTTTCTCAAAACACCAGAACAATCTCCACTGATCGCCAAACAAAGGTCAGCTTTGATGAATGTGTTTGACTGAATTTGAACACAAAAAGAAGGTATACTGGGGGTGGAAATAAGGACAGGCTACCAAGGAGAGGTATAGGTGCATCAGCCATGTCTGCAGACAAAGAACTGAAAAGACCAGAGCTTGTTTAGTGTTCAGATTGGCCAGGGACTTGAAAGACAGCAAGAAGGGATTCTATAGGTATATCGCCAGGAAAACAAAACAAAACAAAACAAAACAAAACAAAACAAAACAAAAAAAACCAAACAAGCAAAACATGGGGCCATTGTTGTGTATAATAAAGACAACAGAAAAGGACAAGGCACTGAAGGCTTTTTTTGCCTCAGTTTTTATTGACTTTATTGTCTTCCAGATAGACTAACTTAGGAGCAAAGTTTGAGGCAAAAAGGTGCTAAGCACAGATGATATAAAATGGTTTGGGTTGAAAGGGACCTTTAGAGTTCATCTAGTTCCAACTATCCTGCTATGGACAGGGACACTTTTCACTAGATCAGGTTACTCCAAGTTCCATCCAACCTGTTCTTGAACAATTACAATGATGGGGCATCCACAACTCCTCTGGGTAACCTGTTCCAGTGTCTCACCACTCCCAATGTAAAATAATTCTTCCTTATGTCTAATCTAAATCTACCTCTTCCAGTTAAAACCATTAAAAACCTAGTTAAAACCCTTGTCCTATCCTTACAGACCCTGGTAAAGAGTCTCTTTCCGTGTTTCTTATAAGCCCCCTTTAAGTATTGGAAGGCTGCAAAAAGGTCTCCCCAGAGGATTCTCTTCTCTTAACTAGACAACTCCAACTCTCTCAACCTTTCTTCATAGGAGAGGTGTTCCACCCCTCCGATCATTTTTGTTGCCCTCTTCTGGACCATCTTCAACAGGTCCATGTCTTTCTTGTACTGAGGACCCCAGAACTGGATATAGTACTATAGGTGGGATCTCACGAGAGCAAAGTAGAGAGACAGAATCACCTCCTTTGCCTTCTGGTCACACTTCTTTTCATGCAGCCCAGGGCAGGATTGTCTTTCCGGGATGTAAAATCGGGGCTGTAAAATCTGTCAGAGCTCTAAAATTAGGTCCAGACTGGCTTTCTGGGCTGTTCATTGCCAACTTGTATCAAATTTTTTATCCTTAAGTCCTTTTCTGCAGGTCTGGTGTCAATCAGTTCATCAAGCAGTCTGGATTGATATTGGGGATTGCCGTGACCCAGGTGCTGAACCATATATTTGGTCTTGTTGAAGCTCAAAAGGTTCACAGCCTTGGGGATTAAACAGATAAATAATATATATAGAAATCTATATGACTGTATGGGAAGTATACAATTATGCTAAGGTGGTGAGTACATTCAATTGAGAGGCTGCTCTTTATTAATTTCAGGAGGGGAAGGTCTCGGATGACTGGAAAAACACCAGTCCAATGCCTGTCTTCAAAACAGGACAAGAGAGAAGATCTACAGGTTAATCATCCTCACCTCAAACTGTGGAAACATTATTGAGCAAATCTTCCTGGAAAACATTTCCAACATTTCCAGACACATGAAGGAAAAGAAGGTGGTTGAGGAGAGCTGACAAAGACTCACCAAGGGAAAATTGTGCCTGATCAACCCGGTTGACTTCTCTGACTGCTCTGGCTCTGTGGATAAGGGGAGAGCAAGGGATGTGATTTACTTTGATGTTACCAGAGCTTTCTGTAATATCACCACTAGTATTCTTGTAAAAAAAACCCCCAAAAAACAACAACAAAAAAAACCACCAGGGAAAAATAGACTGTCTGCATGTACTACATAGTGTGTAAATAACTGACTGGACCATTTGTCTCAAAAATAGTCCAGCTGTTGGTCAACAGTAATGGTTCAAAAGACTAACTGGTCACGAGTTACAAGAAGAACTTTGTGAATTTCAACAAAGACAAGTGAAAAGTCCTGCACATGACAGATTAACCCCATGCAACGGTGCAGGCTAGGGACAAGTTAAGCAGGTGTCTCCTCTTAGAATATATATCTGTCACACGAATGCATAGAGAGAAAAATAGTATAACATGAAAACAAAAGTGTCTTCCTTGTATGATCAACATGGGAATAATAATGTAACCATATTAACTAGAATCCTCCTAAGAAGCCAGGAAGGTTTTAATTGTGAAGGAAATGTGTTGGAGGATAAAGCTGGCATTTAAAATCTTGAACAGAAATATCTCAGCTGTGTGGTTCACATAGATAACACTAGTTCTTTACAGTGTTTGCCATAAATTTTCCTTTAACCCAGGAAGTTTCATTATACTAACTGTATAATTAAATTACAACATTAGTATGCCAAATTTGCATATTCCAAAGAAAAATAATGTTGTTTTACTCCAAAAATGTTAAATGGAATTTTCAAAATGAATATTTATTAAGTATTGTGAAGTAGATTTGATGATGATTTTTAAATGTGCAACTTGTCTTTACAGTTACAGCATTATTCTTATGTGAATTGGTGGATTGAGCAGTTGGAGAAAAGCTCCCTAGTTTCTTTTCAATGTCAGGAAAAAAATAATGAAAATAGTGTGGGGGACATAGACCCTTGCACTCCCACTGGGCCAATGTGAATTAACATATGTACAGGTACTGGTTTCACATGGCAAGGTTTTGATAGCAGAGGGGCTGCAGGGGTGACTTCTCTGAGATGAGATCAGGAACTGCCTCCATGTGAGACAGAACAAGTTTCAGGTGGTTTTAGTTTTATTTCTTGCTGTTCTACTCTGCTGTTAATTGGCAATAAATTGAATACATTTTCCCCCAGTTGACTCTGCTTTGACTGTGATGGTAATTGTTGAGTGATCTCTCTGTCCTAATATCAACACATGAGTCTTCATCTTATTTTCTTTCTCTGTCTTGCTGAGGAGGAGAGAGAGGGCAGCTGGGTGGGCACCTGGTTGCCAGCCAAGGTTAGCCCACCATGACACATCTGTTCTGTACAAACTTAATCACTGTGTTGCTCTGAGGCAATGCCCCAGCTTCAGGGTCCATGTTCTCAAATAATTAATCTTATGACCTATAAGGCATTACACAATGTGTAGAGGGATAATATGTAAACTGATATACATTGTTCTGAAACATTGATTATCTGTGTGTTCTGATGATTACACAAAACTGTGAGGAGTACCTGATATACCAGAGGGCTGTGCTACCATCCAGAGGCACCTTGAGAGGCTGGAGAAAGGGGCTAGCAGAAACCTCATAAGATTCAACAAGGAAAAATGCAAAGTCCCATACCTGGGGAGGAACAACACCATGCACTAATATATACTGGAAGCCACCCAGCTGAAAAGCAGCTTTGCAAAAAGGACCTGAAAATGTAAGCGAGCATCAAGAAGAATATGAGCCAGCAATGTGTCCTTGTGGCAAAGATTAATGGTAACTTGCACTGCATTAAGAGGAGTGTTGCTAGCAGGACAAGAGAGATGACCCTTCCCCTCTATTCAGCACTTGTGAGGCCACACCTGGAGTGCTGTTTCCAGGTCTGGGCTCCTCAGTACAAGTGAGATATTGACATACTGGAGAGAGACCAGAGAAGAGCCACTGAATTTATTAAGAGATTGGAGGATCTCACATGTGAGGAAAGGCTGAGAGAGCTGGGACTGTTCAGCCTGGAGAAGACAAGGCTTGAGTGGATCTCATCAACATCTACGAATATAGGAAGAGAAGGTGCAAAGAAGATGGAGCCAGGCTCTTTTCGGTGGTGTCCAGTGACAGGACTAGAGGCAATGGATACACACTGAAGCACAGGAGGTTCTTTCCAAATATCAGTAAACTTTTATTTACTACTGTGAGGGTGATTGAGCATTGGAGGAAGCTGCTTAGACAGGTTGTGGAGTGTCCATCCTTGGGATATATTAAAAATCTGTCTGGATATGTTCCTGAGCAATTTACTCCAGGTGGCTCTGCTTGAACAGGGGGGTTAGACCAGATGACCTTCAGAAGTCCCTTCCAACCTCAAACATTCTGTGAAAGTTAAGAGAATACTCAGCAAAATATAAGCAAACAAGAAGAAATTACTTAACTGATACAGATAGAGCAATAAAAATTAAAGGAAGATTACTGAGCTGGATACTGTAGGGGAGGAAGGGGAATTTGAAAAGAGTTTAAAACAATTCGAAAATAGCACTTAGTGACTGTTGATGATAGCAGAGAAATTCACAGATCCAAGCCTGTCAGGACACCTTTTTGGACAACCCCAAAGAGCCCATTGTTAATTAGATAAGTTAATGATGACCTGAATATAAAATAGCTTTAAATGATAGATTGGAAATAAATGAGAAGTCTTTCAGTTGTAAAAGGTATATTGGAATAAAATGATGGTACTCAGAAAGAGCATCAGTGATCTGTGCAACCATATAGGGCTCAAACAAGAGAAATAAAGGAAGGTTATTCAACAATTCTAACAGCAGAACAGATAAGGGGAACCCAATGAAGTTTACAGACACCTCAATCTTATAAAAAGAACAGAAGAAAAATACTTTTGCATGCAATAATTGAACTGTGAAATCTCTTGGCATAGCCATAAAAAAATACTTTTAGCTGTAGAGGGTAGATAAAAGATCCAAAGACACACTGTAAAGCAACAGTTTCATCAGCGGCTTTAGAAGGAAGGGAGACACTAAGTTTTCTGTTTAATGCACTTTTCCACATTAAAGCAGAGCTGAAGCTTGCAACGTTGATTCCTGTTGTATGAAACTACAATGAAAGATGCACTCCAGGAACACACCTAATGTGGTCTAAGGGCTAATATTTGTTCAGTCCATGAGACCAGATTAGATTTAGGCTAGAGAAATCATTCTCCCTCGCCAACTCAAAATACACACAATTTGGCCCTCTGCACTAAGAAATTCACTTTCAGATCCTCACTGTGCTTGTATTTAGTACAGTCACTATGGTCTAGGTATGGATCAGCTCACAAAGTGCTTAATCTACACTTTTTCCCTATTCCCCCCCCTCCTCAACTATCTACTTGTACTGTAGGCTTTGTACTCACTTGGCAGTCTCAGGATGTTTCAGGACTTGCCTTGCCCTGAGTTGGTTCTAAGCATGTTTTGTCTACGATAATGTTTGTTCGGTGGTCAAGTGACTGTTGGTTGACCTATTGTAGTTTCAGGTCTCTTATATGTAACAGACAAAACACTCTTAACTCAGGGAATTTTACTTAATTGAATTCATTGCCAATTCGTACAAACTTTGAATTATTGATTGGAGTATTGGGGGAAAAAACCTAAAGAATTAAACAATTAAACAAACACTGAGGGAAACACCTCAACTACCCATTCCTAGTTTACTGTTCTCTTGTTTTTACCATGTGTAACATGTAGTCTCTCTCAATTAACTCAGCAAGTTGACAGGCAGTGCAGAAGGGTGAAGTCAGTGCAAAAAAGTTTTTTTCTGCTGTTCCTTGTTTCTTTGCTTCCACTGCACCATATTATTTAGACACTTTCCTCTACTCTAGCTGCAGTGGGCTGCAGTCTGTTGTGGTTTTGAAGCTGGCTGGGACTCACACACCATGCAGCTGCTCACTTACCCTCCACCCTCCCTGGCATGGGGGGAGAGAATTAAAGGAGTAAAGGGAAAAGAGACTCATGGGTTGAGATAAGAACAATTTAATAACTAAAATACAATAAAATTGAAAATAATAATGATAATAATAATAGCAAAATATACAAATGAGTGATCCACAGTGAAACTGCTCACCACCCGATGATCAAGGCTAAGCCCTTTTCCAGCTAACAATCCTGGAGCAGGGATTGTTAGCTCTGCACTCCTGGAATGGACATAAGAGCCTGAGCCTGTGAGAGACCAAGAGCCAGCCAAGAGAGTGAAAAGACCCTGAGAGATGGCCCAGAGAGTGATGACTCAGAGAAAAAGAGAGAACTTCCAGACAGACTTTCATCTATATGTTGGGCATGACGTGCATGATATGGAATATAGCATTGACCAATTTGGGTCTCAATCCTAAACCTAAGGTTGAATCCTAAGCCAGTAATTGGGCTTATGCTCCCTCCCAGGTTCTCCTGCACCTGCAGACCCTGGCAAAGCAGAAATGCTGAAAAGTCCTTGACTGTCCCCGCAGCAACTATAAACATCAGTATGTTATCAGCAGAATGGATGGTCTGGGAGTTACACATTCAGCTAGCAAAAAAGCACGAGTAACAGGCTTGCCTTTCCCCAGAAGCTTGTCTGAGGGTGTCATGTGAGATGAAAAAGTCTGGTTTTTTTTATCTCTGCTCCCACAGCATGAGTGGAAGGAATAGCAGACTTCAGAAGAAAACAAACTTTAGAGCAATGAAACACATAATTCAAAACTTGTTTTAAGTTCCCAGATGATGTCTTTTCCCTGGGAATATGTGAAGATGGGAATGTGGAATAAATATCTCCATTAGTGAACTCTGTGTATATATCTTTGTCGTTTGCAGTCAAATTTTGTTCCTAACATAATGGTAAAAAGGTAAATCCTAGTTCCTGTGATGAACAGCTGTACACCCACTAATTCAAAAGATTTTAGAGAATACTCATTTACTTTCTGCTTTATTTCTTCTAATTTCATGTTTGATTTTCCAATTACTTTTTGAAGAGTGAAGAGAGCTCATACAACTGTACAGTTTAATATCACCCAATGATTTTCATTATGAAAATTCTTATATTAAAAATACTGCTTGGTTTTCCCTAAGGGTGAAAGGTCTGAGTAAAACTGTAAAACAATTCTCCTTCAAGAAAACCTAGTCAACAAATAACTGACCCAAGGCTTTGCTGTTTGAAACTCATTTACCAATCGATATATTGTGGGAATTCCAATCTAAATAAGAATTATTTTTTATATTAAAATGTGGATTTTACTCAGGTACGTAGTAAATATGTCACGTAATTTTTTTTCATTTTTTGAAAAAGTCAAAGAAATAAGTTTAATTAATATTTTTTAAAAGCAACTGTAATATTTTAAATTCCTAGATGTGCAATTTTTACAAAACTATTAACCTAAAGGGAAATATTTAGACAACAGTTTTGTAAGTCATCTTCACATAGTCTTATTATGTTGTCTATTAAACTATACTTTATATATCTCTCTGTGTATACACATATGCTGTACCAGTATTTTCCAGACTCACAAACTGGAAACACTCAACACTTCATTCTCTTCTAAGTTCCTGTCTAGAACATGTGCACTAGAACATGTGCACTCTCCTGAGTGCTCTGGAGAGTTCAGAAGGAAATATTTTGACAACTAAAGATGTTTTGGTCCTGATATTCAACATACATTGCATCACATGGTTTTTGAACTTTTGGAACTTATGTGACAATTAAACTCCAATGGAAACATATTTATAGCATTACTAAAATCTTAAGGAAGCTAGAAATTATACTGTAATTACGTATTGTAATCGTGTCAATGGAAAAATAAGCAGACAAAGAAATGGTAGGCAAAGGAATTAAAGGAAGTCAGGAACTAGTTAGAATGTGTTTTATTTTTATTTTTGAGGAGGATATGGCTGAGAAAATTCCTTTTTGTTTTGTTTACAGTGCTAATGGTTAGTCATATGAGTCATATATGTATACTGTATTTAGATTTAAAATACAAAAAGCACTTTGGCATATGTTATGTTAAGTCACATTCTAAAAATTTGTTGTTTTTATTGCTATGGCACCATACTTAAAATTTTACAACTTTCTCTACTGGAGTTTTTAGTTCTTGGTCACATTTTTTTTGGGGGGGGGGGGGGGGTTTTTTTTTTTTTTTTTTGTTTTTTTTTTGATACACTCCAAAATAGGCTGGATAGGTAGATCATCTACTTTAGTTTTTTTTTTTTTTCTTTTTTGGTTTTGTGTTCAGAACAGTCAGAATAGTGAGAGCACATACAGTAACAATGTATCTTTGTAATACAGATGTACTTAAATTCAAAACACACACCCAAAATACTTTTCCATATTTATGAAATACATATGGCAAAAAATCAATAATTCTGAGATAGTAGCAAAAATGAATTAAACTTGGAGACTTATTATATAATTCCTCTTTGCTTCTAGTTTTGTCTTGGACAGGAATGCTTGGTTTGTATCAATTTAGTTAAACACTTTCCATCACACAGAATTCCAAAGACAAACATTTATAGAACGTTAAGAAGTTGAAAGCTATTACAGGGATTTTTGTTGTTTCATTTCCTTTCTTCTTGCTTCATGCAGTTTCTATAAAGAAGTCTATATACTGTACAAGTAACCCTTCAGATAAATAAATTTGCAATGCTATCCAAGACTGAACTCAATTCTGAGTTAAACCATGTCTGCCAATTATTTCCAGCTATCTATTTGATAGAGCAGTTCTATTAAATTTAAATTCCATTCTCAACAAAAATTTTTATGCAGCAATACACTCAGAAATTGATACTTTGTGAGACAGAAATAATAAGCATTTTTATTCTCTTTGCTATTCCTTTTGTGGAAGAAAAGAGAGGAACAGCAG
>NW_010117909.1:61504-65355 GCF_000699245.1 Pterocles gutturalis
AAACAGTATATTGTAGCACTAGCACTGTGGAAGTTCTAAAGCTGTTGTTATTCTCATGCCAAATGCTGTTTTAAAGTAAAGATGTATGACTAGGTTGGGAGTCAACAAAATCTCTCAAGTTTATATTTTGAAAAATACCAAACTTGTCTGCTTTCAAAATGTGTTTTAAAATGAATATTTACATTTCATAGCTAAAGACATCATTTCAGTTTACTAGCTCAAAGTAGAATGATATTAATTTTTAAAACTATATTTTATACAACAGATTGGCAAGAATTTCTAGTTTAGTTTCTGACGAGGGTAATATGGTGTAGAGGGTAAGGAAAATATATACTTCCAAAATATGAGAAAAATACATGCGCTTCTTCACTAAGTTGGGATATTTTTAATAAAGAGAGAAAAAGAGAACGATCACAGATAAGTGTTCTTTACCATTAGCTCTTTTCCCCTCTTCACATATTCGTAACTTAACATATTTCTACAAAGTATTCCACAGACTGTTATATCTTCAGCACACCAGATTACCTTCCTCAAGTGAGGCATAAAATTTGTTTTTTATTCATAACCTTCACTGACTTTGGCTGGCATAACATAAAAAAAAAAAAGTTAATGATATTGCTGTTACTATCGTTACATAATCATTTTGCATTCATTTTAGTATCTTCTGACAGAACAAGTAGATAATATTGAAATCCATGTATCTATTATTTGACTTCTAACCATGTAAGAGACTGCTGGTTTTTTTTGTTTGTTTTTTTGTTTTTTGGTTTTTTTTTTAAATGGGAAGCTAATAACAGAATATGTTTAAAACTATATCAATAATATTTGGATTTCGCACAGTCTTAGAAATTTCCATTTACCTCTCTATATTTATATGCAATATTAATCTTTGAACATAGGTATATGAACACAGAGACTAATCATGTAATTTTTATTATTTTATTTGCTAGTGAAGTAATTAACCTTGGAAGAACCTTGGGAAAAAAAATATGTGTCCACTGGGTTATAATTCTTGTGAATTCTTATTACTTGAAGAATAAACTGTGTTTTGATTATCCTAATTTCCATGTACAGTTGTCTTGACAGATACTCACCTCATGTTTTATGAAGCAATTTCATGCACACATTATTTAAGTTGGCTCTTGAAGATAAGCACAAGCAAGGAAACAAATTTTTTGAGCTCACTGTTTAGAAGAAAGTTGTGATTCAATTTCTAGATAAAGCAAAACATCACTAATTCACTTCGCAGTATGTAAGAGATTGACTTAACAATGTGCACCTTGTCTTTTGTGTTGTATGATTGAATCAAATGGTGTATACGATCTCATAAAATGAACAGAGTCTCTGTTTTTTCAATATCTTTGTTTCACTGTTGCCCTCAGAATATATTTTCCTCTTCTCTACAGTATTAATTTCTGGTGGAAAAATATTTTTAGGGGTATATTAAAAAACAGTAAACCCAGTCTTCTGTCTCTAGAGGACTGTATTATATCTTACAGGAGACTGGAAACTAATTTTTCTGTTGCCTGTACTATGTTTAAATATTCACTTTCTTGGAAAGTCAGTCCATCTCTTTCTATGAATAATCACTTCCAGTTTAAAAAGCAGAAAAAAATAGACTAGCTGTACTTGGAAGCAAGACTGAAACTTCTCAGATGCACATTTTACTAATTTGAAATTTTTATTCTGTCCAAAATAATTGCACAGAATTTCAAGGCCAAGCTGTAATTTTAAGCATGTCTGAATTCCTTGCTAAGTTATTTTCTCACATCTACATTGGACCACACAATGAAACAAGAGAATATTTTTTAACAAAACACTGTCATTCATAAAACAAAATAACTTTTCGCTATATAGTTCCTAAAGTTGATTACATAGAGTACCTATTGTTTTAACTACTTGTTCAGTGGGCTAACTGCAGAAGAATTTTTCACTGTGTGATTGTCACATTAACCAAAAGAATGCTTTTACAAGCTACAAAGCTCAACTTCTTAGAGATGCTTGGGTTGCAATGAAAAGATTGTGATTTTTTTTTTTTTTTCTCTCTTATTTAACGTCTCTTTATGCTTTACAGGGTTTGGTTTATTTTTAATAAATTTTGGGACTGAATCTCAGGTTTTCTGTGTCCACTGTCAAAAATCGTCTTTTACTTATGCTGATTTTATTGTAGAGTTAGAACCACTAAGATTGGGTAAATTGCAATTATAATAATTTTCAGTGTCAGAACTGCCTAATAATGGAAGAGTAGGTATTTTCTTGATTTCATTTTCCCCATTGATTAGTATTATTATAGTTATATAATTTTTTTTAAAGTTAACGTAAATCAAAGATTGCATAATTTTCTGTAGCAGATAATATATCTTTAAGCTGAAGAGTTTCCATAGTGTTTAACATAATGAAGTAAAATCATTATCTCTTCAGCCAGGCAACAGTTTACATTGCAAATAATGCTGATTAAAGGAATAAAAAGCAAATCTGTATCATATGATACACTTTTCATATTTTAAATCAAGTTAGTTAAGGGAGTGAAAAGCTGGACCTAGGGCAGATAATTTCACTCAGACATGCTAGATTCTAAGAATATATTCCTTATATATTCAAATACCATAAAAATGCAAAATTAAGGCTCGTACAGAGAGGAAAATCTTTCAGTGGCACTGAACTTTAATAAACTAGACAGGTTGAGAATAAGAGTTTTATATTAAACATTTAAGGCTCATTTTTTATCCTCATCAAATTGATTAAGGATCTTGCATGTGTCATTTGCCAAATAACCTTAAACACTGAAGAGTTATGATTTCCTCAGAATTCCAGCTTCCCTTTTTATCCACTGTCATACTAAACAACTGTTCTCCAAAATGCTTCTTGTGAATGTATGAAGTTACACACATAACAATTCAGTATTTCTGTTTCTGTTATTTTGTTTGCTCTTAAATAGAAATAGACCATACATCATTCCCCAAATTGCTTGCTTGATAAATTCACTGGTTTTTTTAATATTTTTATGAAGAAATGCAATTTAACTTTGGACTGCTCTTGATTACCTAGGATTGAAAACCAGTTTGTCAGAGGAGAAACTTTGTTTTGTACTCTAGACTAGGAATTAATGATTTTCATTCTTAGTTGCATTTTGGCCCATAAAACCTAAAATATTAATATACTGAGAAAGCTATTCTAATCATTAGACAAAAAGTCAATTTATTCTCATTCACATTTCCAATTCATGAGACCTTCTTCCGTGCCTTGAGTCTGTAATTTTCTTGGTATTTTATGACTACAACTATTTTGTGACACAATTGACTTTTTTAACCACACAGTTAACTAGTTTGGGTAAGCAATTTAGAATATCAAATAGATCCAAAACATACCTTTTCCATACCTCCAAATATGGAGACTTCACAACCTCACTAGTCAACTTTCTCCTGTGTTTGACATCCTCACAGTAAAGACATTTCTTTCTTAAGTTTTAAAATGTTGCTGTATTTGAGTTTGTGCTTACTGACTCTCGTTCTGTTGTTGGTCACCACTGAGAAGAGTCTGCCTCCACCTTCAGCAGGTATTTTTATACGTTGATAATATCCCCTGAGCCTTTCCTTCTCCAGGCTGAGCAGCCTCAGCTCTGTCAGCCTCTCTTCACATAGAAGATGCTCCAAGGTTTTGATCATCCTCATGGCCCTTCACTGCACTCACCCCATTATGACCATGCGTGATGAGATGCTTCTGACCTCAGGTATGGTGCGGGGCAATGGAAAGTGCTTACATAACATGCTTGCACTGCTTGTACAGCTGCATGAACCAACTCACAGAAAGAAATCTCTGACCAACCACATATCATAGAATCATAGAATCAT
>NW_010117910.1:0-35068 GCF_000699245.1 Pterocles gutturalis
CCTGTGTGTCTGCCACCAAGGGGGAAGCAGCCCTCAGCCTTGTGCCCAACAGCCCCTGGCAGCCCCGGCCACCACCAGGTCGTCCCACAGGCGCGAGTGTCGAGCGTGAGGCGCCGCTTCCTATCCTACACCGTGGCTCTGCACAACCCAGCCGAGAGCGTGGTGGGCGAGGGCCTGGGCAACGTTTTCACGCAGAGACGGGGAAACGGAAAGGAGGCCCCCAGCCAGCAGCAACCGCGGGCAGCAGCGGGGGCACTTCTGGAAGCGCCTGAGGCTGAGGAGGAGCAAGAAGACTGAAACAAAGAGCTGTCCAAAGGGGAAGGCACCACCATCCCCAGACCCCTCCGCTGGTCCCCAGGACGAATAAAAGATGACAGTTTTCCCCCAGTGCTCGTCTGTGCCTGGTCCATCGGCCCCCAACATTTCGATAATTCTCTAAACACAGTGACAACCTGAGCAAGGTTTTTTGGGATGGGAAACAAAGTTGGTAGCAAGCCACAAGCTGCGTTATTAGTATGTTGATTTTCTTGAGATATGGAACATGTGGTAAGAAATTAATTTGTTTCCAAAGCAGAGGATTGTTGGAGACCCACTGGGAGGATGCACAGGCATTCTGTTGGGTTGTTGTCACAGCGGGAAGGAGCCGCAGCCAGCAGTGGGTTGAGTCAGGATGTGGATTTAATCCAAGTCTTGCGTTCCAGCTAAAGCCAAGATCCCCCGACGGGGACCCTGACCAGGAGTGAGGTCACAGCAAAGCTCAGCGAGCCTGGCCGCGAGTCACTTGTCACAAAATCTGCATCCTCCCGAATCCCACAGGAAACACACTTCACAGCTGGGTGCGGGGCTGCAGCGGTGTTGTGGTTTGGGTGGGGGGTTTGTAACTGCTCAGAGTTCTCCCCCACCCCCATCTCCAAGGGTTTAGTACTGGGGGGGAGAGTGGGGGAAGGAGTACCACCCATCTCTTTTCTTTCTTCGTTCCTTTTTTTGGAACAGCCTTCCATCTCTCTGTTGAGTCCGAGCAGCTGTGTGTAAAGCACTCATGAAAATCAAGCCCTTTACTTAAATAATTGTGGGTTTAGGAGCCTAATCTTGGGCACCTAATTTTTGAAATCTTGGTTGTAGGTGTTTTGTTTTTTTGGTTTTTTTTGGAAGATTTCTATCCTGCTAAATGGAAACATCACTTAAAGAAATGCAGGTGTGCGAGTACTTCTTAATCTTCAGTTTGGTAGATGTTGCAGCTGTTAACTTCTTCATAACGTTTTGCCTTAATAATTTATATTTTCAGTGAATGAACTTGTTCTCTGTGTGCATTGACAACCCATCTCAGAGGAGATGTCCCTGAAGCTGGTGTGTCAGAGCTGGGAGCAGACAGAGCTGTAGTGAAAGAGGACATGAAGTGAAAAGGGACACCCGAGTTCTTGCTAAGAATATTTCCTCAGTAAAACCAGGGGAAAAGACGTTTCTCCAGCCCATCTGGGTAACTCTGTGGATTCATCCAGTGTTAGAATAAAATGCAGACCAGAGTATAAAGGAATGGACTTCCCATTTCTGATTGTTAGGAGCACTGCAGGAAGACAGGCTTCTGGGAAGACAGGTATGAGCAGAGAGGTGAGGAGGAGAGGTGGCTGGTGGAAAATCCTGGTTAGGCAATCCAGTTCTTTTTATAGCAAACACATTAGCCTGGCTTTTGTGTTAGGCATGACCAGAGATGGTTCTCCTGGAGGACAGTTGATGGCAGCTAGATGGTGTTTAAGCAATACCTTATCCTAGAAAATTATGTTCATGATTGGATTTTTAACACAAAGTCCCTGCAAGCCAGCAGTCTCTCTTAGTCATCCCTCTCATTAATCTGGGTAACACAGGATAATTCAATGGGAATTGCGTGGTAAGCTCCTGAGCAAGGGAATTATTTTTCTTTGGCCCTTTGTTTGCCTGGAAGTCACGGAAAACAGAGCTGCTTGCCTGATCTGTAAAGTGAGGAGGCATAGCTCCACGAGAAAATTGCAGTTCTGTTTTTAGAATTGTTTTAATTGGGCATCAGAAATGTGTATCTCCAACCTGTTAACCTGGTCACACTGTGTGCTCTGATCCTCCTCTACCAGCACGTGGTCAGATGTGATTCATCACCATCTCCGCTAAGCACACACCAGTGGGAGAATGTTGGTCGCCAAGCAGGTACAGTTATTTTCATACCAGCTGCTTTCTCCTGTAAATTTAGTTTGTAGTGTTAAACACTGTCATGTTGTCCTAGGGGGTCCCTGTCTCCTGATTTAGTGCCATGAATAATGTTCTTTGCTGCACTTTACCAGAGGCTCAAAGTGCTGCTGAAAAGGGTGACACTGACAGAAACAACAGGATTGAAGCCTGGACTGGCGTGGCTTGGAGGGAAGTCACTTGTCTGTGCCTGGGGGAGAAGACATTTTTCGTGCTTACTGGGGTTGCCTGGACTTGCCAACTTTATTAAAGAACTTTTATCTTTTTTAAGGGCAAGTATGGGAGGAAAGGGGAAAGGTTTACATTTGCTGATGTTCCACTAAAAGGAAATGTTTAACCAAGAAAGAAAAGCTTGTTTAAGTGAAGAGACGGATCTAGCAGGGAGCCTGTAACTGCCTAGAGAAGAGGTGTGGCCACAGAATAGCTCTGCTTTGACAAGCGATCTGGCTTTTTGTGATCCCAACAATTCCACAGCAGACTTCGTTAACTACAAGTAAGTACATTAAGCTTCTTGAGCATTGCAAATTTGCCTGTAACCCAAGCTGAGCTGCCTACCTTAAAGGTGCCCATTTTTCTTCCTGATGTATGTCTGCCCTCCAGTCATGCTGCAGAGATGCAAGACAATGATCCAAATGCCTCCTCCTCCTCCCTTTAGACTTTATTTCTAATGGCCCTGGAAAGCCCGTGTTAAAACTCATTTGTTCACCAGAGGGGCTGGACTATCTGATTTCCAGTGAGTAGCTGTGTATGTCAACACACTGTACATGCCGAAGGCAATGGAGATTCCCAGAGAGATGGTCAGTTTGAGCTGTTTGTATTTTCCTCCCTGTCAGGCTTTGCTCTGTCCTGTCCTCCACTAGCCAAAGGCTGGGGCAAGGGATAACGAGGGATAATGAGGGATAACGAGGGATAATGAGGGATAATGTTATTCTTTATGTTCAGGCTTCTTTCCAGCCTGAGATGCCTCACTCTTCTGACCTCAGCTGAGGAAAGGTAAAGGTGTTTGTTTGCCAAGAGCACACAGCAGACAGGTATCTCAGCCTACTGTAAGAATGTGTCTTTGCTTTTTCCCTCTCTTAAGCCTTGGAGTCACGGCTACAGGAGAGTCACAGGCCAGGCAGTGCCAAGAGCCCAAAGATGAAGTCTTTGTGTGTGACGTCACCTGTGTGACGGTGAGACCTACCGGCGGACAGGCAGTGCCAAGAGCCCAAAGAGGAAGCTGCCATCTGTGTGACGGTGAGACCTACCGGCGGACAGGGCTGGAGAAGGACGGGCACTCAGCAAGGACACGAGTCACATGGAGAGAGGGCTGGCAGGCGTGCAGAGGAAGCGGCAGTAGGACGGCGGGAGGCAGCTGGCTGTGTGGGAAGACGTGAGCATGAATGGGAACGAACAGGAGGAGCAACAGGGAATGAGAAGCTGCCATCTGTGTGACGGTGAGACCTACCGGCGGACAGGGCTGGAGAAGGACGGGCACTCAGCAAGGACACGAGTCACATGGAGAGAGGGCTGGCAGGCGTGCAGAGGAAGCGGCAGTAGGACGGCGGGAGGCAGCTGGCTGTGTGGGAAGACGTGAGCATGAATGGGAACGAACAGGAGGAGCAACAGGGAATGAGAAGTCTCCTCGTCTGCACTGACATCCAGCATCCCCTTCAGCAACAATGACATTAGGGTTTCAAAGAAATGTCACAATAAATTTGCTCCTTTAAGAGATTTATTTTGATTCTTTATTCAAGTAGGAGATACATGTGCATTGTCTCCTCTAGCCCACTCTGTTAATAGGATTACCTTTGGTATCACCCCATGGGCTCTTTAGTTCTTCATTCCAAATCTCCCATGTGAAGTTGTCTCAGCAGATCCAATCAGATATCTCTCATTGCTCAACAGTAGAGAGGAAATGAATTTTTCTGATGAGGGGAAAGCACAGTGAATAGCTTGATTCACCTCCCCAGTACCATCTGCATCAGTTTTGTGCTGCAAATGCCGTCAGTGTTTTCCTGGGTCAGAGGTGGCTCATTTTTCATAACACTTTCATTTCCAGCTGTAGAGTCATCATACCTCTGCCAATCATCATTGTAACCATTTACTGCTTGGTTTACTTTGCATTGCTCATAGGTTTGCCAGTCTAGCTGCTATCCAAACTCTTTGCTGCTTTTCCTGGCCTAGTGCCAGTAGTTCTCTCAGCTTCTGAAGAGAGCGACAACAGGACTTTGGCACCAGTGTTGTAGTTTTCTCCCATCTTGTGAGATCATGGCTCTTTGAAAAAGAAAGGAATGGGAAGGAGGGAAGAATGGTAACACTTGGTTCGCTTGTAACTAGACAAAAAAACCCCAACTGAGTAGTACTTCACTCAGACGGATCAGTGTCATCCATGATTTTTTTAGTGGGTCAGAACCTCAGAGCCCAGAGAAGTACATTATTCAAGGTAAAACTGGGATTTGAACTTTACTGTCTAAACTTTTAGGCTGGTATTTCCCCTTCTAGTGCTCAGTGCTTCCCTCTGATGAGTGTCCAGAGCTCCCATTCTTGCAGCAACCACAGCTGGGTTTACAGTGCCCTTCAGGCTTGTCCCTTGCAGCTTTGCCCTCGGATTTACAGCACTATTCCTGATGTAGATCAGAGGAGTAACTGAGCATGAGTGCCCATCCGCTGCAGCAAACTGACCGATGCATTGGTACAGATGGAAACACAAAGAAACTACGATTGCATTTCCGTGTAATAATAACGTGCTCTGTGCACCGATCTGTTTACAAAGATTTTAAGAGGGCTCCAAAGTCGACGCTGATAATTAAAATGCTAATTAAAATTGTTCCCAATGGTATTCACTGATAGTGTTGCCAGAGCAGGTGAGATTTCAATGATCTTGCTACTCCTTTGAGAACTAGAAACACATCCTACAATGAGTTAAGATGGTGTACCTGAGCCATGGTTACTTCATAGCATTTAGGTTCTGACTTTCCTCCAGATTTCTTCTGTTTCTCTTTTTCTCATTAAAAAAAAAAATACAAATTTGTTCTGACAATTCTGAATGTGCAAACCAGCCACCCAGTGAACCCGAAGCCTGTCAGACTCACAGGGGAGTGAGTGAAGCCATGCACCTCTTCCACACCGATTGCCTTGTGAGACCACCTCACTGTATTTACTTGCTGCCTTGTCTCGGAGTGGAGTTGAAGAGAAGACTGTCCTGAAAGGCTTTGAAGAAGGAAAACGATGTCAAGTTGCGCCAGGGGAGGTTTAGATTGGATATTGGGAAAAATGTCTCCACTGAAAGGGTTGTCAAACAGTGGAACAGGCTGCCCAGGGAAGGGGGTGAGTCACCATCCCTGGCAGTATTTAAAACACGTGTAGACGTGGTGTTTAGGGACACAATTTAGTGGTGGACTTGGCAGTGGTAGGTTTACGGTGGAACTCTATGATCTTAAAGGTCTTTTCCAACCCCACAGATTCTATGATTCCCTGAACTAACAGCCACCAGAGCAGGGGATGTGGGTGAGCAAAGGGCCAACAGACAGTGCCAAAAGATCAAATCTTCACAGAGACTAAAATAAAGCTTTCAAATACTCAGTTCTTACAGCAAAACCAGCAGAAAACAGGTGAGATTTCTCAGGAGGGCTTGCTGTTCTGCAGTTTTAATTGGCAGGAATTTAAACATGCTTGGTGCCATAACTTCAAGGTAGGACGTGGCACACAAAGCCAGGACTATAACAAAAAGAAGGCTGAAGATGGGAAAACCAAAGGAGAGATGGTAGGATTAGAGGCAGATAGTAAGGATCCACTAAAAAAGGGGGCTGCCAAATGTCTGCAAAGCTATTGGCTTTCCTGTAGGAATACCAGGACAAGGACTTGATGGCCTCTGTCTCTTGTGTGTAGTGATCTCTGTCACTAGGGGATGTGGAAGTTTTACTGTTTTTTGTTGACTAGATCCTGTATCATGAAGGATGTGAAAGGGAATTCTGTCTAGCATGGTATGTGAATTTAAATCATAGAAAAATTAATTTTCTGTACCCAAGATGAACCCTGCTTTCAGCCTTCCTCTTAGAGGGTATCTTTAGTGTCAGATGAAGTATTTTCTGAATCAGCATCTTCAGGAGGTGGTGATGGAAGCTAATGATGGTGTATAGAAAAAGCATTCAGGAAGGATTTGACAGATGTGAAAGGAATGTAAAAGTGGAAGAAAGTGAGAATATTCTAAACCAGAGTGTATGAAGCTAATGTGGTGTAAAATGACTCAGGCTAATGAAGTTTTTCATGAAGTAAATTTTTGCTAAACTCTACCTGGAATACTGCACTGCCTCTTCTTTAGATCAAAGTAATCTGTATTCCTCTGATATTTATATGTAAGAGTGAAAGAACATTATAATTGCTATCCAAACACTGCTTTACTTCACACCTTGCAATAACCCCGGGCAGAGTTTATCTTTTAAGAAGTATGATGTCTGTGACACTCCCTTTTAAAATGGTGTAGTAAGTTTGGAGACAATTTAGGTCTGCTTATAAAATCAGGGCGTTGTTTAATAAGTGTTGTTACTGGTTGCACTGTAATTTTATGGGTACATAAAACATTACAGTCTGATGGTTAACATATAGATACACAAAATACAGTACGAAGAAGATAGTTGGACTTGAGCCAGTGGAACAGCTGTAGCAGTACGACACATTTGTACCCCCTCACTCAAGATACGGTGATTGACAAATTGTGTGCATCACTCAAATGCCCAAATTACTCAGAAGAGGTAGTTCCTGAATGGTTGTGACCACTTGCTCTGAAGAGGAGACAAATAAGACGAGTGAAAGGGCTGCAGTTATGCAGTGCCTGGTAGAAAAAGATTCTCTGAAACTTGGCTGCTCTGTCTCAACAAAGACGAGGTGTTTTACAGGCTTCACCCGCCCTCCTTCATAGTAAAAGAGCAAGGAATCATGAAAGGATGAAATCACAGAGGGCTATGAAGTTAAAATCAAAGCTGTTTGTTTTGTCCTTGTGCTATTCGCTTGTGGAACTTTGTTGTCCAAAACTATTATAAGACTTCTTGAAGTAAAGCATCTCCCTCCACCAAAATAAAACCAAAAGAGAAGACCACTGGATACCTTCCTGTGTACCAGCAGTGCTGAGAGTTGACTACAAAGAAACAGCTCCAAAGGCTTTGGTGGGCAACAAGAAAAAAATCCATGAGATGAACAACAGTTACTTTGAAGTTTCTTAGGGAACTATTTTATTATAAGATTAGACGGTAGTTTTAAACCCTATACACTGTTTCTTGCATTTTTTCATGAAGTAGCCCAGGCTGGTCCCTGATGGAGGCAAAATATTAGTTTTTTTTGCTGGGCTGATCTGATAAAATTACTCCTGTGTCTCCCCTGATTGAAGATGCTGCCAAAATTTCAGTGAAAGCAAGATTTTTTTGTTAATACCTGAAAAAATGCTGATACACAGCAATGATGTACAGTTTGAAACTAACATTGAATTGGTTTATATTGTCATGGTCTAGTCAGACAAGGCACGAGATCTCACTCTGAATGAATTTGACACGTGAGGAGTATACAGATTTAACCACTGGAAAAATCATTGCACAGTCCCTAGGAGCTACCTAAAGAAATGCTGAGTTTTCAAAATTATTTTGTATCTTTAGCTGAGGCTGTTAAATTTTTGGTCAGCATTCCTACAGGATGGATGCAGTGCAGAGCAGTTTGGAACATCTGGTCACCTATTAACTGGGGCGGGGGGGGCAGAGGTAACTGAGTCTTGACCATTGTTTCCAAATAGCCGGAGCTTGAGAGAAGCACCCCCTTACTTGGGTTTTACATGGTGCTCAGAAGGGCCGTCTGTCTTTCTGTGACAGCAGAAGGGACATCGACAACACAGAAAAGTGTCTATTGGCCAGACACAGCTCCTGCTTCTAAAAAATCTAATCTAGTGAAAATCAGCTTTAGAAGTATTTTTGTAGAGCTTCAGTGGCAACAAGCCCCTTTTCTGTTTTACAGGATAAAACACCCACTAAAGGACATGTGTTGATTGCTTTTAAAAATAAAGGTGGTGACCTGGAGTAGAAAGGGAATTACTGCAGTGGAAAGGTGAAATATGAATGAAGATTCATTTCTATAGGTGGCTGGAGCATGTCTCAGTCTGTCAAGAATAAACAACCACGCAGGCAGGGAGATTTGCCAAAGCCAGCACAGGCTGTTCACTGAGCACGCTGGTCTGAAAAATAAAGAGTCTTGATCCGCTCTGTGGTGAGAAGACTGGTACTGATAAGAGACAAAGGAAAAAAATATATCTACCTGCTTTTAAAGAGAAGACACTAAACTGGGATTAAATAAGGGAGTGAAGTAGCCACACAGTCCCAGCAAGGTAAGGGCGGTGTCATTGTCACATCACTGTGTGAGTCTGTCTGTCTCTCTCCAGGGCAGGAGTTACCTGGGTGGTAAAGCCCTGGTTTAGCTCCTGGCCCAGCACTGCTGGAGGGGCAACTCTAAATTCTTTATGTCACCGAGAAGCTCCCACTGACAGACAAACTCTGGGGTAGCAGTGCATTTAATACAATACTTCTCCTTAAAACAGTCATTCGAAGTGCTGCTAGACAATGCAGTTAAATACGCCATTTAATTACATTTCATCGCCAAAAGTTCCACGAAAGTGAATAATGTTACTTTACCTTTGTACAGCAGAAACCAGAAGAGGGATGTTAAACTCCTGTTACTAACATCCACCCTCCAACCATTTCAGAATCCCACCTATTTGACTTAGTAGGGGAGTAGCAATGTTCAGCAATGAACTTTTTGCAGGAAAACCGCTGAAACCAGAACTGTAGCTTTTAATACATAAATTACATATTTTACAGATGTGTAAATGACATCTAGGGCTATATACTTTGCCCATATTTAGTGTACCTTCATTAATCACTTTATGTTGCACTTGTATTACTCTTTTTTAAAAATTTTATCAAACACACAATCTTATCAAATACTACCTTTGTTAATGTTTTATAAAGGTACATGATGCTCAGACATCCTTATTTTCTAGTTTACAGATGCTCTAAATGTTACAGTGACTTTAATTATGCTGATTACTCCTTTAATAGCAACCATGTGTTCTCTCTCATTTTAAATTAGACCATTACAAACTTTTTTCAGCCTTGTCCCAAATACAGGTAATCTTCTAAGTCTTGTAAGAATTTGTTAGGTTTTAGCTAGGCTTCTTGGTTATTTTCTATGTCTCCTTTAGCAGTAAATGTGTTATTGTAAATGACAAATACTTTAATGCAGTTAATGTTGCTTTGTTTAGGAAGCATTTCTGGTTTGTCATGCTCAGGAAATCACTAACAAGAGTCTCTAACAACAGGTACGCATGGGGATGCTCAAGGCTGGTTTTAGGTATACCAAAAAAACCTGAAGTATTAGGAAATTGAGACCGCATCTGGAATATTGTGTCAAGTTCTGGGCCGCTCAGTTCAAGAGGGACAGGGAACTGCTGGAGAGAGTCCAGCGCAGAGCCACAAAGATGATGAAGGGAATGGAGCATCTCCCTTATGAGGAAAGGCTGAGGGAGCTGGGTCTCTTTAGCCTGGAAAAGAGGAGACTGAGGGGTGACCTAATTAATGTTTATAAATACGTGAAGGGTGAGTGTCAGGAGGATGGAGCCAGGCTCTTCTCTGTGACATCTAGTGATAGGACAAGGGGCAATGGGTTCAAGCTGGAACATAGGAGGTTCCGCTTGAGTATGAGGAAAAACTTCTTTACAGTGAGGGTGACAGAGCACTGGAACAGGCTGCCCAGAGAGGTTGTGGAGTCTCCTTCTCTGGAGACATTCAAAGCCCGCCTGGATGCATTCTTGTGTGATCTGATCTAGGTGTCCTGCTCCGGCAGGGGGATTGGACTAGATGATCTTTCGAGGTCCCTTCCAATCTCTGACATTCTGTGATTCTGTGATTCTGTGAAAAATATCTGTATCCACAGAGAAATAGAAAGCCAAATTACTTCAAGCTGTCAGCCAGCTGTATGAGACAGGAGGTGTAAGAAGCATTATGGAACAAAGACCAGTCCTGGGAAGGAAGCAAAATAAAGTGCCGATGTTGGTAAGTTCTTGTTTGTTAGCTCTGCTTTGAATGAGTTGTTGGCCTGTGGCTACTTCCTCTTGAATACAGAAAGTGCAGATAAAATGTACAGCTGTCTGTCTTGTGCTTGGGAGGTGAGCTCACTGGTTTTTATGCAAGAAGAGTGCACTGGTTCATGTGTTACCTCCATACCCCCAGGAGTGTTACTAGTTTCTGTCCCCTGCCAAACTGGATGCTCTCTTTGTCATTGCTGGTGGGGGTCTCGGAGGAGCTTTCCTTTAGACAGAGGGGCTTGGACTAGGACATTGCTGCCACTTTCAGCTATGGTCTCTTTATGCCTACTGTAAAAGTAACACCTAATGAGTAGCACATTGAAGAGGAAAATTAATATGCAGCTTGGATATTTTGCCATTTTGTCAGCTAAAAGAGTAAACTCTGTGCAGAGGACTTTTTGTTGCTTGCTTACTTTAACTGATGACACAATCATCTGAAAACAGGCTGGCTGAATGGGCCTTGTCACCATCTCTGGGTTTGCAGAGTGCCTGCGGTGCTGACCTGCTCACCTGGAGCGGGTGTCAAACCACAGCCGGGCATGGCTTGAGGGCTGCCCGCTCGGTCACAGCGATGCTGGCACTGTCAGGGGTTACCTGGCCTCTTCCTGCCCCTGGCAGGCGTGGAGGCTTGAGTAGGTTTTCCTGACTGACAAAAATAAATGTTGCTGACTCTGAGAAGACAAGTCCTAATATTGGTGCTAAATCAAGAGACTTAAAAATGTAGAAACCAAGCAAGTGTGGAGAGAGAGCAACTGTGTGTGTGTAGGTGTGTATTGTATCCATGGTCTGCAGTGTGTCCTTCGTGAGACTTAGTCAGGAAAATGATATTGGATCACTTCCTCTTTGCTGATGCCAGATTGTTTCCTATAATCATTTTTTCCTTAGATGTCATGTCTGCCTATAGCTTTTAATTATCTCAGTTAAGTGTATCTGTAGCTTAGTAAACAGCCTTGTGGATTTTGCCATAAATTTATTCTTTTCCTTATACTCATCATTCTCGTATTTTAATGTTGTCATACAACTCCTATGTGTTAGCCTAAATATTTCCCCATATACCTTTCAAACCCTTCTAGTTCTCCCTTGATAACCAATCTCTCTTGTCCTTTTAATTATATTTACAGTTTGCGTATTTAATTTGTCTGTGCTGCTATAGAACTGTCAGAGTTTTCGGTGGCAGTCTTCCTTGGACTACAGCTATCAAAACAGCCTGCCAGTTTCCCATCTGCTGGGGAGCTCTCCTGTCATATGCAGATCACTGTCGATTGGCTGTGCTCAAGAATTAGGATGTTGCCTGAAATCCTTGTCTGGTTGTCAAGCCCATTTTCTGAAACATCTTGTTTAACTTGTGCTGCAAGTGACATTACCTAAATGAGAATATATCACACCACTGCAGGCGCTGCACACTGCATATGGCACAGCCTTTAACTCCTTTTCCGCCCCAAAGCACTTTTCTATTAATTGAAGGGCTGGTTGTGGTACCTTTGGGATCTTTTTTCTTGGAGATTTTTTTTCCCCCGTGTGATTTACTAGAGACTTGCTCTGAGCATATTTTCTGTAACAAAGCGCACACACATCAAAATGCTTTTGCTTATGGGTGACAGCAAGGTCCTTGAAGGTCAGGTAATGAACCAAAGAACATAAAAAGAAAGTAGGATGTTCCCCAGCTCCAGAAGCTCTGGGTCCCCTGTGCAACTGGGCACAAAGGCTAGAGAAGCTTTACAAGCAGCTTGTGTGGACTTTCCTGTTGTGGAGAGTAATGAAGCGGCTGGTACATGTGCTGCTTTCTGCTGCCTACATTGAGATTAACTGGCAGAGCAGGCTGGAGAGAATAAGATGAAATAGCTGTGGCAGGACACTTGGTTTTCTATGTGTTTCACTATGTAAGCTATCAATGCGAGACTCTTTAATAATGAATAATAACAATAGATAACTGGAGGTCACGCTGTTTTCTACTTCATCTTGAAAGAGGACTTGAAGTCAGCTTTTCCCCAACAATTCAGCCATGTGCCAGCTGATGCATACCGCTCTATACCTGCTGTCACTTCACACAGGAGGGAAGAGGCTACTGCTGGCTGGCTGGGGAAATGCACTAGAATCCAGGATTCCCTGATTTTTTTTTTTTTTTTTTTTTTTTTTTTTTAAGACAAGCTACTGTGTTCATTGTGTTTTTCTTGCCTACTGGAGGAAGATGATGGTTCCTGTTCAGAGACATTACGCCTGCCTAGAGTTTGCAAAGAGGTCTGATACGCTGCTTTAGTAGGAAGGATTTCAGCTGCAGAGTCTCTTATGGTTTCTGTAAAGCAGGTCTTCTCCAGGTAGAATTACCACAAAGGGATTTCCATTTTTGGTTCTGCCATGGACAACCTACGTGAATATTCTGCACCTTGTTCAGCATATTGAACAGAAAGATAATTTTGTGCCTAACAGGAGGCCACAGCTCTATTGCTGGACCTTGTCAGCTCTCCACTGCCACCTTTAATCTTAATGAAAGTTAGCTGGTTGCAACAAACTAAAGCTTCTCCTAAAACTTATGTCAGGTAGATGCTGAAAAGTACGTTTTTAACAATTGTGTAGATTTAAAAAGACTGAAAATCACTGCCCTTATCAGGCAGTGAATATGGGTAGTAGAGTTGTTTCCCTAGCAGGTAGGCTGTGTAAAGCCATTAGACTCTGCTACGAACTTTGTCACTATAATGGTGCTCATCTCATTTGTGTTTCTAGCAATAACCCCTGCAGTGAATGCCATCAGGGTGAATGAGAAGATTCCCTTTACTTTTGCAACTTAAAGCCTCTAATCATGCATTGCTGAGATGGATCTCTAGTCCACTGAATCCTGCAGGGATAACACAAATGTATTACTGGAGCCTAAAGCAGATGCAAGTAGGATCATTCCCCAGTCATGTTCTTAACTGCTTTGCCCTGGATCCAGCTTAATTTTGACTCTTATCATAGTGCCATAAATTAAGTAGTGGAGATTTGACAACTCCCCACTGGCCACGCTTGCATTGGTTTCAAAAACGGCACAAAACAAGCGTGCCTTCTGTTAAGCTGACAGCTCTTGAAGTGACTTAGGCACCATCCTTCCCCCAAGTGAAGGCTGCAATGGTGTATAAATTCAGGATGGGGTGAAAGGTGCTGGCACCTATCTTGCTAAGTTCACGCCATGCAAAGGATGTTCCAATTGAGCTGTCAGCGTGTAGACTGCTTTTTACTCATCAGACTTTTCTTTGAACTCCATAAACAATTTGAAACAAGCTGTGTGAGATCAACACTGAGCTGTTCATCTCAGGTGAGTCTGGGTGCCCTCTAACTGCTGGGTCTGCACATTGAAAGTGCTCTCTGGGGTGTGGTGTTTATTCAACTTTCTCTATTACTTGCTAAATATTCACTGCTGCTGTCAAATCTCTGGCTGGTGAAGGGAGCTGCAATGTCTTGTGACCCCTGGCACAGAGGAAGATAACTGATGGCCTTTCTGTTGGTGAAGTGTAAGGTATCTTGCAAAGTGGAGAAGTAGTGCTCCCTTATTTATAGGAGTGCACCCAGTACCTGGCACCAAAGGATATCTAAGCCAAGTTGGTGTCTCAGGATACCACTAGTGAAAGGGTAACAGCAGTGAATTAAAAACTGGAACAGTTACTTTTGCAGTCTTCCTCTAATACTAGACTGATCTCTCGAAAAATAAAATAAAAATTAAATTTGCATTCCAAATTTTGGTTATAAGGTGAAGAAACTGTTGCATGTCATGCATAAACTTTTGTTAGCAAACAACGCAAATGAGAATTAGATTAATCTCTTTATTTAACTTTGTTGTAATCATGCAATCTCTCTGAAAGATTGCAGTGCAGCTTCCTCTTTATTTAATTGACTTGTTCTCTCTGTAGCAGCTTCTCTTTACCCAGTAAGTCAGTAGTGCTGCTGCAGGACTGAACCAGTTGCAATGCTTCATTAAATAAAGGTTTTGTTCATCAGGGAAATGAGATCACATTAAAGAGAACTGATTTCTATCCTGAGCTCTCGTGTAATACCTATTATAGCTTACTGAAAATGTTGCATGCTATTGCATGAGGCCACTTCTGAAGCAGTCCAAACAATTCCATTGTCTGACATCAGCTTTAAATGTTATTTCCTGGAAAACATCTGAGCAATTAAAAAAATATATATATATTTCAGGAATCTTCAATGATATTCAAAAGCTCTGCTCAGGAAGGGAAGGCCTGACATTCTAGAGCACAGTTCAGCACACCATTCTTGTGGATTTGTTTTTTGGATTTAACCAAAACTTTTTTCTTTAAATTTTTTTAAGTTTCTGAGATGATCTCATGGGTGAAAGTTAGTCACAACCCCTGCCTAAAGTGGACCTAGGGTCAAATCTGTGGTCAATAACAGAAATAGCTAGACTTTGAACCAGGATTTTCTACTACCCAAGTAGCTCCTGGTTGAGGCTGCTTTGTTGGCTTTGAAAAGCCTTGATTTTATTTTGGGTCAAGGTGGAAGCAAACATGCAAACCTTGACACTTGTGAAGCTCAATTCCTATGCAGCTAATGTCACTGGTCCCCGCTTAGAGGAAAATGCTGACTGTTGGAGTGGTCTTATTTGAGTATATTAAAAAGGGTTAAAAGCAGATGGTCAAGTCCTTAGCGTGTATAGAGCCACCAGCACGAGATTTAATACATGACACCCTGCACCACCAGGAGGAGGTATCTAAATGGTTAACAAGAGGCTTTCTCTTTTGTGGAATGTGTGTACTGTTAAGTGTCTGTACCTGCTCTCCTACTCTAATCAAGAAGAAATTCTTACCCACCTGACACAGCATTTATTATGTCATGAGTTTATCGTACCTCCAGTTCATGCTGATTGCATAGAAGGAATCCTTCTGGGAACAAGTGGGTTGAATACTGCCTGTCTAGGCACACTTGTGTTATTTTTAATACAGTTAATAACAATAATAGCAATTTAGGAGAGAGAGCTCTTCAAGTATGTCCACCCCTCTAATTGTGTTTTGGGAAAAAAACACCTTTTTCTAGGGCTGTATTATCTAATAACTATCAGCTGCAGGTGTTCTTCTGTTAAGTGTCTGAACTTCAGTAGTGCATAGGTCTGCCCCGTTCTGCTATTTATAAGCCTCCTGATACCTGCTCCCTGCATTTTCTCAGGAAGGTGTAGGAGTTATGTCATCAAGAGCATAGCAGTTGCATTTGGCAGCGGAGTTATGAAGATGTCTTTTCCCTTACCCTGAAAACGTGCGGGTATTTTCAGCAGTGTGGCATATGGAATATTGAGCTCAGCGGAAAATGACCTTTAAAGGATCTCTAACTGCAAACTGCGACAGGTTTGGCAGGTGGTATATTTTTCCTCATCACCTTTGGCAAATTTGAGACCTTTGGAAGAATTAACAATTTAGAGCCACTGTTAATTTCTCATGTCAACAGTGATGATTGGCTTTAGTTGCACAGAACAAGTATTTTCTTTGATCTTTGAATTCCAGGGTGCTGGAACATCTAGAAACCCCTGAGCTTTCTTCCCATTGCTGTTAAATGTCTGCTTCCCTATGAATCTCTGTTTGTGAGCCTCAGGGGCTTGCATGAGACTTGGATACCAAACATCAGGACACTCACCTAGCCAGGCTCCTCTCTTTGGGTGCTTCTTGCTCAGCAGCAGATGGTACTTGTTGGCCTGCACTGCTGCTCTTCAGCCTTGTGCTCATTGCATGCAGGTGGTTGCTTTCAGAGGGAGCAAGACGAAGTGCTGTCCTGAAAGGAACTGTTGGCCTTCACTGCTGCTCTTCAGCATTTACCAAGCACTTGTGCTCATTGCATGCAGGTGGTTGCTTTCAGAGGGAGCAAGACGAAGTGCTGTCCTGAAAGGAACAGAACAAAATATAAATGAAGCAGACAGCACAGGAGGAAGCGGGCTGAAAGCTCGAGATGTACCAGTGTGCTTTGGAGGGCTGCCTGCTGACTAATGAATAGCCAGTCTAGCCATAGGAGGGAGGGCTGCTCTCCCCTCCTCCCGAGCACTGAGTATTTACATCCTCCTCAAATAAGTTTAAAGAACAAAGTTGACGGAAATATCCTCTGTTCCCTTCTGACATGGGCTTATCTGAGCTTGCCTCTGCTCTCCTCTCTGTGGGAAAGGCAGCGCTGCCAGGATTGCACCAGGTTGATGTAAACTCGCATTATATCACACTGTCAGCAGCAAGGAAAACCAGCTGGGGTGTGTGCCTCTGTCATACATCTCGCCTTGCAAACAGGGGAAAGATGTGGCCTGGTACAAGCTAAATATATTCTCATCTCGAGTGCGATACAGTATCTGTCTGAAGTGTTTAACAACTGAATGTGAAGTTTAGTGCTTCATTCATCATTAATAACACCGGAGGGCTTTGGGGGTGTTCTAGCAATGGAATGGTGGATTGACACAGAGGATACACTGTTGGATCCAGCCTGGATTGCCAGACAAACGCACACCTGTGCTAAGGTTGTGAAATAAAGCTGCTTTTGTTAGGGGAGAGGGAGCAACTACCTTGAGAGTGCCAATCCTTCTAGCACCTGGCAGTGTACCACTAGCAGTAGCTGGCATGCTTAGTCAGCAGCCCTGGTGGAGTCCAAAGATTGAGAAGGTCATGGAAAGTGCAGGGAAGCCTTATTTATCTGGTCAGGTGTGCACCCAAAGCTAATCCTGCGTTTGCTGGCTCAGCAGTTCCCGTGGGGAAGCAAAATAGATCAGAGACATCAGATGCCCTTCAAATTTATTAGGTAAAATCCCATGCTGAATGCAAAGACATTTGCAAATACACTGTTTTCTGCTACTCCAACTGCAGCAGAAATTTGTTTCTCATTTTAAGTGGTAAATTCTAGTTTTACGTAGTCCTGTTACCAGCACCAGTGCCTGTCATTCCCTGTCTGCTAACAGGGGCAGCCCATACTCCAAAATGGACATGCTTGTGCAGTGGTTTTAGGGGACAAAACACTCCTGTAACTGGTACCCCCCCCCAAAAAAAACCCCAAAACCTAACCCAACTAGCCCACAAACTGTCCATTGCTGCTCTGTAGGTACTTGCATATTCCTGACTGCCAGACCCATGCATGCCTCAGAATCCTAATCAAGTTGTCTCCAAAACCAGAGGTAGGAACAAACCTTTCACTGTGCTGGAAAATGTAATTTAGAGTTGCATTTCATAAGGTACTTTACAGTTACCATTTCCAGTTTCATCATCCAGAGTCAGACCTTCTGCTTTACTAGGATGAGATTGCTAACCTCTTGTCAGAGATTTCAGTGATTCTGGCAGCAGAGGGCACAGATACTAATAGATGCATGGATTGCAATTGCATAGGCCTTATTTCTCTTGTAAGTCAGGCAAAAAGAACCTTTTTTCCTGTTTCTAAAAAGGAAATACGTGTTGGAGTTGAATCCTTAATAGCACTATGGTAAGTGGATTAAAAACAAACAATATTATTTTTTCAGTGACTTTATTTCACCATTATCCTGGTGAAGTTTTTAGCCACAACAATCTGGCGAGGTTCTGCCTTCCCTGTTGCAGCGAAGGGTTGTAGACAAAGTATGTCAGACAAGCTTATCCATGCTAATGACAGCCATCCATCTTTCCTTACCAGCCAAGTGTTCTCCTTGCACAGTTTTAATTTAAATCCATGAAAAAAGCCTTTCTCTCCTCAGTAATGTCAAAGGCCTCTCTGCCTCTATTTTTATTTCTTTGTCCTCATCTTTCGTTCCATAGCAGCATAGGTGCAACTCTTTGCTTTAGTGAGTTTTGATGATTTTGACCTATGAATGGCAATGGCAATAGAATCTTATCTTCCATTGCAAAACACGTCCCATTACTTCATCATTTTTTCCCTTCAGACAGCAAAGCGTATTTCTTACACGTGTAGCCTCATCTTCCTGCGTGGTAGAACACCTTTGTGCTTTGTAAAACTTCTGCAGTTTCTACTTTTTTATTTAATAATTTTTATTGATTAGTTTGGTTACAATTTGAAGCCTTGGCAAATCTTGCTTGCAAAGTAGGTTTTGGTGAAGACTGAGAAAGCAGTTTGGAAATCTAAACTCTAGTCTCATTTTGGCAGTGATTTATCTGAGTGAGTGACAGTCAAATTCCCATTCTGTCTGCTTCCCACAGGCTTACCAGATGGGAGTTGGGATGGCGAATGCATTGAGAGGCAGATCCGAAGCAGCACTGGGAACAGTATGAAAGCTCACAAGTGTCCGAGATGTGGAGAATCTAAATGTGTGGAGAGTGCTGCTTGTGATCTCAACAGATGACTCTTGCCTGTTGCATTGCTTGTGTGGTTGCTCAGTCACTACGCATAACATAAAAGCAATTCTTCTCATAGGGGGACATAGAAGGCAACAGCTGCGACTCTTCTGAAGGAAAAGATTTTTTTTTCCTTTTGCTTATGATATCAGCATTCCCAAATGCTTCATTAATATGCAGAGACTGAAGGGAAAAATCAGTATTTTTGACTGTCTGCCTTGTGGTTGCGATTCTGGTGAGCTGCTCTTGGGCCATGGATCAGTCAGCACCACAGCAGCCGGGTGTCTGCAAACAGCAGCAGGGAGAATGTGTGCATTGGGCCATCGCTATCAGGGTGTCCATCCAACCAGCTGTAGAAGCTGCTTGACCAGTTGCTTACAAGTGTTGTCTTTTGGGTGTAAGGGTCCTCCTACAAGGCTGCAGTCCCTTTCCCGTTCAGCCATCAGGTGAGCTAAGAGGTGATTTCAGCCCCACTGGCTGGCATACTGGGGGCACGGCAAGTGCCAAAATGCTGCTACTGTGAAGGCTGGTATTCTCCCACTTGGTGGGAGGAATGATTAAATCGTTTCATAGTCTCACAATGAGTTCTCAGAAGTCTCTTTCCTTCTGCCCAGAAAGACGTGTGTTTTCCTACAGTTCATGGGGAAATCGATCCTGGAGCAGTTCAGAGTGGTGCTGAGAGGAAAGCTGTGGACTGTGCCTCAGCAGCACACAGAGGAGTGAACATGATGCTCCAGAAGGCACGTAACTTGGTGATTTGCTCCCTTGAGTGGTCATCTTCTGGGTCAATGCTGCAGTGCAAAGCTCTTCTGAGTTATGGGAGAGCAGCACAATGAAGTGATGTCTCTGCTGTCTTGTTGCTATCCAGTTCCTGGAAAAAAAAACATTAAATGCTTGAGAGAGCAGCTTCTCACCTTGTGTATAGAAATTGGGCTTGTAGAGAAGTTGGGCTCTTCCTCATTTAGTGAAGTATTCACAGCTGGCCCCTGTGCAAAGAGAATTCAGTTGCCTGCTGTACAATAGCTTTTGTTTAATCTCCATTGCAGGGATCAGACAGAGCTCTTCAGTTTCTTCTTTGCCACTTACCAGCTTAATTATATCCAGATAAAGACTATGCTGGAAGGACAGTTGTTGAGGAAAAAACCTGGACAGTAAAGACACAATTAGATGCGTTCAGACATAGGGAGCTTTAGCGATCCTCTGACATTCCTCTTATGTATGCGCTTCTTGATCCTGTTGTGCTGGCCAGAAGATTTAAGACAGACCAAAACAGGAATTGCAAGGGGCTCCTAGGATCTAGAGTGATGATACTAGGTAGTCCTTGATGGCTTAAAAAATGTTATCAGACATGATTACTGAGGATGTGTCTGTACTACCATGTGCCTTAATCCTGGGGGACAGCTGCAATAAGAAACACCATTGCTGTGCTCAGCACTGAATGCCTGACCCGCTATGCTGTCTTTCAAATTTACTGAGGAAAGAGCAGTTTGCAAAGAATTTTAGCTAAAAATGACAAAAGGAAAAAAAGGACAGTGCTTTTAAAGCAAAATTTTGGTATTTTAAGACTTCCAGTTGAAAAACTGACTGACTTAGGAAATGTAAAGTTTGAAATGGAAAATATATCAATATTTTTTTTTTTAAGGCCCACATATTACAAAGGCAAAGTAAAATATTTCATTTGGTCTAGAAACATGCTCTTTGGTCACAAGCTAAGATCTTTTTTCTGTGCACCTGGAAAAACTTGTCTGCTTGTTTACCCCAAAGCAAATCTGTCTCTCTACTTCCCCACCTTGAAATTTCTCTCTCCCACCCCCCAAATCTGTATGTATGTGCAATCCCACTGTTGAAGTAAAGAAGAAATCCTTTATTTGCTTGTCTCTGGGTCCACAGGACCTAAAGAAGTTAACCAGTTTTCATGTCACGCTGATATATGCACCTGATCGTGTTGCCAGGGGAGTGCTGTGGAACAACCTTTGGTGGATGATCTGCCACTGTCCTTCTCTACCTGCTCCCGTGTTCTTTTTGTAAAGAACTACCAGGTCTGTTATGTCTAAAGGATGTGGCAGCCAAAACAACCCTGATTCTCTGAGGTTTTCCTTTGTTTTTTCTGATACTGTGTGGAGAGACAATCAGAGCCGAAATAGTTTCTCTTGCTATTGTTACTATTGTTACTATTGCATAATTTGAGGATGCTGTCACCTGTGTGAATATTGCTGCCTTATGGAAGCTTCAGTGATGGAATTACAGGGCTTGTTATTTACCAAGATCTTAGCAGTCCTGCATTTTTTTTTTTTCAGTTTAAGGTAATTTTACTAATCATTCTTGTCCTGGATTTTTGCCCTTATTCGGGTGGATTTGCTTTTCTCCTATGATTGCTGCACTTATTTGGAGGAGGAAGTGTTGCCAGAGGAGTCAGGCTAGCCCTGATGTGAACCCTGAAACATTTATTTCACAGGTTGCTGTGTTTGGAAGGTGCTATTGTGCTGAATTAAAATAAAGCTATTGCAATTCTGAGAAATGAATGTTGAGGGCTCAGCCCAGATTCCAAAGAGTCTCTATGGCCCTGTCTAGACTGACTCAAAGAGGCCGTGTCTGTGCTAGATTGCTGAAATGCATTAGCAGAGGCACAGCATACTCTAAATGCATGTGTTAAAACGCACTTTTATTTTTCTATGCTAACCTCAATAGTCTGGTTACCACCCCATACATTCCTAGTCTAGACAAGCAAACGTTCATAGATTTTTATGTGCCAGAGGCAATGGGTGAACCGTGAAAGGCTGGCACATGTGACTGTTCCTTCACCTCGAAAAACAGACTTTTAACCCAAAACTAAGTGTAGAAATCCTGGAGGAGGCAAAACCTTGGTAAACTTGACTGCAGCTAGCATCAGTGAGAGGAGGAGTGGGGGCTTATGCTGGTTTTAGTGGGTTATGTCTGGCTTTAACTGGTTATGCTCAGCTCTGATCAGCCTGCAAAGTTCCCCAATACAAATTGGAACAGAAATAGAAAAGGTAACTCCTTACTCTGAAAAAACTGTTACAGAGTAGTCTTCACACTACCCTAAAAGATGTATTTAAAGCCAATTAGCTAAAATGACTTAATTATCATATCAAAAAGGTGAAGCAGGCAGGATGATTTGTGTTCTGCAGCTGTAGGGTGAGAAAGCTGGAGTGCTTTCTGGCACTGGAGAATCTTGGGGCTCTACTTCTGTGTTGGAAAGGCCAACAGTTCTGTGCAGAGACTATAGCAGCCCAGCCTCGGGAGTGCACCCAGATCTTGGAGAAGTCAAAGGATGCAGAATCAGAGCATGCATGTAGTTCTTGCTTCTGAGCACCAGTTAGTAAAGTAAATAGCTTTGTTCTTTAGCAGGTTGTTAGGTCAGCTGGCATTTTATGGCCTTAATGGCTTGTGAGCTCACTTAATATGTCAGAATTGGTGGAACAGACTGTGTTTAAAATTCAAATAATCCATTTTCATATGAAATCTGTGTGGGATTTGAGCAGTGTCCAAATTAATGCATGGCACATTTGAATACTGACTAATTAGCTTTAACAAATCAGTAAGAATCGGGCACTGGTGAGAACTAAACCTATTAAAGAAACAGAACAGCAGTTGGTTTAAAAAAAAATAAAAATAAGCCCTGACACTTCATGCAGTGTTTTCCATTCACAGAGATTATAAATGCTGATTAAAAATGCAGTGACCTCTGGGATAAGCCTTGGCTGTGATATGCAGAGCAGCAAGGTAAAGTTTGAGCAAGTAAACAACAGAATTAAAGTCCTGACTGATAAAACACAAAGTTTAGGTCCATCATTTCTGAAGGATTATTTTTCCAGACAGCAGTAAAAGAAATGATGTAATTACTCTAACGACAGAGAGGCTGTACTATTGATGTTTTAAAGTGACCCTATGCATCCTTCCTGGGCATACTGAATATTTGATTCCATGCTATGCTAGGTTGTTTTAACATCTGAAAGATGTGGCCATGGATTTCCTGGTGTATTTTCTCATTGATTTAACAATGTTTAAATGCTCTCCTAATAGGAAGTGTGCTGGAACCTAGGGTAAAATCTCACAGGGAGAGACCAATGGAAAAAGACTTCAATAAAGCTTAAATTTCTGGCTTCTGTCACAAAGGTGTCTTGTACCCCAGATAGGATATGTCTGAGGCTGATTTACTCAAAGTTTCTTACCAGCAGTCCTGGATTCCTTCTTTGGAATTGTGTTGCTCCAAATTGTGAGAAGGAAGTTTTCTATCTAGGTATCCTCCATGTTTCCAGGTGGAACGCTTCTGTGGTTTTCTTGCTGTGTCCCATGTGTCTAGCATGAGGAAGAGGAGGATACCTGAATTGTACAGGGGCACAGGGAACTGGGTGTGTGACCTTGGCCAGAAAACAAAGATCTGTGGTTTGGCTGTACGTAAGCTGAGTTGCAATGCTTATGTGCAAAAGCACTTGAAAATCTGAAAGAGGAGAGAAAACATAAACAGTAAGTATTTTCGTAAGGATGCTAAGCTGAGCTACTGCTGTGTTTCCTTGTACCATAACCCTCAGAGGTTACAGGATTAAAGAGGTTGCAATGGGACGATTGCCTGCAGAGCGATAGGAGCTGATGTGCTTTCATTCTGCTTAGTTTTCAGAAAGCATGCCATTGACTCCAGCAATGCTTTTCACTGGGTATTTCTTGCTCGGGAGCTCTGACTGTGGCCAGGTTTTGGTAAGACGGTGAAGTTGCCTTGTTTTGTATCAGTGCCCTGATTAGCAAAGTCTGTGAGCAGCCAAGTCACTCCCTTCCAGCTGCTCCTCATCTGCCATGTGTAAATACTTGGCCATCATGAGCAATACTGAGCATTTGAGAATACCCGTGTTATGTCTAGAATTGCAAATTGCAGTGATTTTTTTTTTTTTCTGCAGAAATTAACTCCCTCTAGTTGTATTTACTTGTAACTTTGTCCTTCTGGCCTCCTAATGGGATCACACCATTAAATACATTGTTCATCTGACTGGCTAAATGTCATGACTCATGAGTGTTTCAGACTTTAATTGACTGAGCATTACTGTACAGTGAACTGTTTCTGAGGAGCGATCATCTGGGTCCTGACCAAGGCCTCTGTCTTCCTTGTGATGAGAAAGTTATGACTTCCAACTAAGCATTAGAATGAGACGAGGGTAAAACTTTTGTGATGTGATAGGGGCATTTCTTTAAATTATGCCTTCTGCTTTTTGTCTCTTTACTGTTGCTCTAAATTTCAGCATCCCTGGTGGATCATAATTGGTGGAGGCAAGGCAGGAGACGGTTCAGTGTATCGCATTTTATGTAAAACAATCCCAACAGAGACACAGGGGAGTTCTTCTGAAGGATATCTGGGACTTCTCTACACATATAGTTGCAATATTCCTCACTAGTCTTGTGGAGATGCAGCTGCAGATCTGTTACAGGTATCTGCATCGCTACAGATCGTTACCGGATGGCAGGGGAACACAGTCCATTCTGTAACTCCACCCAGCGTGTGGTTTCTCAGACTGCTATGCCGTAGTGACAGATGTGGATGTTCTTCCTACATTGCCTGATGGAGCAGCTTATGAAGCATAAGAACACATGCAAGTGACAGGATCCAAACAAAAGGCCAGAATTTTCACTGGCATGCTCCCGTCTGTGAGGTAACCCTAAAGGGTGAACAGACTTGCTCAGCTCCTCTGCAAAAAGAGACGAATTTTGCCCCAGTGGAAAGGAGAACTGTGTCAGGTTTGTCTCACCTAGGCACTGTTCTGGTTATCTCATGAGGAAATCTATTTTTACCTATATTGATCTACTGTTTTTCTTTAATGGGTGTTAATTTTTTTTGCCACCCTGATTTCCCAAGGTAAGTTAGACAATGTAAAGAAACAGCTCGTTTCACGTCACAGTAGGCTGCCTTTCAGCTTCAGTATCATCAGTTTAGCTGTACCTGTGCATTGGAGGGCCCTTTTCTACTGGACAGTAACATCAGGGACATAGCAGGATTTCACACTAAAGCACCCCAGGCTTTCTTGGAAATGAAATTTTTCTGATGGAAGGCACAAGGAACGTACAGTAAAAAGACATAAAATTTCAATTATATTTTTCTCTCCTTGAATATTTCCCAGAAGGCTAAACACAATATATTACCAATCTGAACGGTAATCATAAGGTCAGTAATTGCCTTTAAGGGGTCAACACATTTAAGCAGCCTTTGCAGTAAGTATTTTCATAAATACAACCATATTACAAACCCGTGTTCTTATAACAACTAATCTTATTGCCAATATGCAGAGGCATTGCTCCTTTGTCAAAGTAAGGATACTCATAATATAAATGAGCCTATTTCAAGAGGAAAATTGTGTAGGTTTTGCTTGCTTCCTTTCCCAGAAGTCAAAATTGGAGGAGTGAGTGCAGTGAGTTTTGGAAGATAGCCTTGGAAAAAAAAATGTCCCTACTGTATTCAACTTTGTTATATACCTGGAGCTACAGATGAGTTGCTATGTGATGTGCAAATCAGAATTTTCAGTTTTGCTATGGATAAATTTGTCTCAAAAGTGCATGTCAATTACATGTTAGAACCCCAGATGCCTTAATGAGAATAAGATACTTTAAGATTAGGCAGGGCAAAATAGTTGGAGTATGAAAAATATGGCTATACAAATTCAAATTATGTAAGAGAAGCAAGACAGGTAACCGTCAAGGTCATGATGATGCAACAGAGGAATTTCATATATTGTGTATGTAAATAGCTTATAATGGTTTTTTTGTCAGGGTTTGAATGCAAATCAAAATGTAATAGGAACAGTAAAAACTTGCTCATTTATAGAACTTGGCTTTAGAAATGCAGAGACACTGCAAAAAAAAAATCTGAAGTAAAGGGGGTGTGATACTACGTGGTCCCCCAACTGGCCTCTCTCAACAAATTCCCTGTGGTATGAAGGGGAGCGTTGGAGGACCTTTGCATGACCTCTTGGACAATTCAACCCACTCTTACTGTGGTTTCCACTCACACCATTAGTTGCTTTGAAGTTGTAGCTTCCTACAGAGGATGCCTTCACCGCTGATGGCAGAACATTGATTTTGAGTGAACAGAAACCGTGTGTTATTGACTGGCTTCCCTGGTCCTGCGGAGAGTCTCTCATCTGACAAAGAGCAAGCTTGCACACACAGTTTCTAGGCTTCTTTTTTGTAACAAGGCATTCAGTCCACACTTTTCCTTTTACCAAGAAGTCAAGGGATCACTCCTTTGTAGCGAGGCCCTTCAGTTATATGCACCTGGTCTAGTCAGAACTTGGATTTTAGTCACTCTGCTTTGTCCTGGTGGGTATTCTTTTCGTAGGTGCAGCCGCAAAAACTTGGATGTTATACAGCAGATAGACTTGTTTTCTAAGTGATTCTAGATCATTGTTCATGTGCTAAGGTATTGGAATGGCTTTTCTCCAGCAATTGAGGCAGAGTATGTATGTTATTCTGCCACCTCCAGGTCAAATCCTTGAACTAAATGCATAAATTAACTGGCCATTGGTTGATATGATTGTGAAGCTGTTCCAGTACATGGTTCTGACTAAGAGAAAAATAGAAGTGCTCAGTTCTTCACACATTCTCAATATAGGTTGCCACTGTCAAACTGGGGTGGTTAAAGCTAGATACTTAAAGAAGTAGGCTGCGTGGGGATGCTGGGCTCCTCCCGCTCCGTGATCAGCGGGAGGTCAACACAATGGTCTAACGTAAGTGGGCAAGCTCTATCATCCTTCCCTTCTAGATGGGCATACTCCGGTTCTTGGCTAACAAAAACATGATAAAGCTAATATACCCCATCACCTCTCACCCCAGAGAAGTAGCCAGGTTCCCTTAAATCTTGTCCTGGTCCTGTGCAGCAATCTAGTAATTACTGCACAGCACTAGTGAGTGGTGAAGTAGTGCTGATTCCTCGCTTAAATTTTGGTGAGGAGTTCTGTCAGTTTTGGGGGTTTGGGGTTTTTTGCCTTATACCTTAGACGTGAGCAGAACTAACACTTTGTGATTAGTCCAAAAAGCCTCTGAGTTTTGGTCTAGAGCAGTTGTCCTGCTATTGAGATCTGTGAATGTATGTGGAAATTGAAAACAGGGGGAGGGGAAGCATGGCAGTAAAATCTCATTTGGCTTTTTCCCAAAATGGAAATAATGGATAAGCCAATTATGCTACATAAAAGACAAATGTGGAATCTTTTGTCTTGTAAATAATTAAAGATGCCATTGGGGATATTACGTGCAGGGAGGTTCCTCAGCCAGACTTGCAGAGCTGTGTTAGGATGTCCAGCCTGAGGCAAAAGGTGCCAGTTTTGCTGCCCTGAAGGCAGAGCAGGGATCATGCTGTGGTTTAATCATCTGCAGTCCTTTGCTACAGACGGAGTCAAGCGATGCTGGCACTTGTGCTAGTGCAGGCTATTTCCAGATCTGCACTAGTTTAGGAGTTAGCAGGGAGCTCTGTGAGGTGGAAAAGGAAATCACTGTGCACAGGCTTCCCCTGTCTCTAGGGGAGCGGCAGCTCCCCATCATGCTTTACCTTGCAGAAGGTGTTACCATACAGGTAGCTCCTGTGCAGGACAAAGGGATTGCCTCCTGGCTGCTTTCTCCCTTGCAGATGTGTGCAGGGAGCTATATCTGAACCTTATTCAAGGATGGCAATTACACTACAGGAAGGGTAAAGAGCTCTTGGGAGTATTTCACTGTGTTTGCTCAACCACGTAATGCAATCTTCACTGCACAATGCTGTACGCGCCTGATAACTTTCCCTTAATTTTCTTATTTATTTTGACTGCTACAGTAAAGCTTGTGGATGTGGGTTTTTGTTTTTTCTCCTTCTTCTTTTCCCCTGTTAGTTTTTGCTCTAGAAGGATGTAATCTAGACCTCTCACTTCACTGAATTTTCAATACAGTATGAGCATTTAGCATCATGTCATCATGACAGCACGGGACTGTGATCCACACGTGTGATGATGCTTCTGTGTGTACTCTAGACTTAGTACTATTTTGTAAAGACATATGTAAACAATAGCATGCACATAAACATTTTGGTAAAGAGTTGTGCACATACCGGAATGTAATTTGCTGTATCTGCACAATATTAGTTGTAAATGGATTTTGTATTTCTATCCAGGTAGGTAGTCATTCAAAGCATATCTGTTTACCCATATGATTACAGTAAAAATTTGGATAGAATGTACAACTCTTAGTGTTAAATAGATACTAAATCTCCCGGAAAATGAGACACACACACCTTTCTGGAGACATCCCTGCTTAGTTTTCACTCAATGTTGTTTCCTGTTACGAGGAGCTTACTTGGGCTACACCTGGGGCTTCTTAATTTCCCAGTTTGTTCAGCTGCATTGTGAATCTAAGCTATTTTCTTGCAGGTTGTTCTGTGGTAATGTACTTCTTGCTGCTACAATGGTTAATAGACCCTGGATAAAATCCTCTCAGTGGCTTTAGAAATTAGCCCCATAGCTCAGACTTGTGCTCAGAAGAGGACTCAACCAGGCAGCAGCCACTGTAGCTGATGATGAGCTTTCATCTCAATCTCCGCTACAAGCCATCTTGAGTCAGTGCTGATGAACACTACCCACCTTTTTCATTTCTATAATGCAGATTGTGCCTCTCAGTTCAGATGTTTAGTGCCAGTAGTGCAAAGAAATAAAATACCCTTCCAACTGGTCTAAAGGAGGGTGGGAGCGTGTGACATCTTCAAAACACTTGGCATCAGCAATATGAAAATCATTGGTAACGTTGATTCCAATGGTAACAGGAATTTTAAGCTAACACAAAACGCTTTAGCTGTCCTGGCCCAGGTGCTGTTCAGTAATGGTACACGTCTGTCCAGTTCAGAGTATGAGGCCTTCAACAGTTCCTGCCAGCTCAATTCTGAACTTCTTTTGCATAGTCTTCAAGCTGCAGGAGTGGTAATGCTCCTGTGCTGCTAGAATGGCCTTTGCCATGGGCCATTCGGTCACTGAAACGGAAGGTTTATACATCTGGCTAGGAGATGTTTGGGGTTGGGTTCTGGGTGCCTTTACACCTCTTGCAGTCTCTGACAGTGCAGCACCAATGAGTTTGGCTGCGGGTTTGGCATACTCCCCAGAGCTGAGCCAAGATGGCAATCTGGGTGGGTGCTTCCACCCTAACTTTGATTTAGCTAGAATGAATAACACCTGAAAGGAATTTATTTGGATTCTAAAGTCAGTAGAGAATTTGTCTCCATGCTTTAAAGCATGGGATCCACGGGCTCTATAATTTAGTGAAAATAATGAAAACTGTTCAGCCTCATATCTGTGGAAAAATCAAAGCAAGCCATTCGTCTCTGCAATTTATTTAGCAAGAGAGTTGAACATAGTGAGGAGGCATCACAGTCTAGAAGAAATATTGACGCTATTGTCAGTGCGGTAAGTGATAACTGTGGTGTGAAGGGCAATGATCTGCTCTGGAGATAGATGTACTTCATGCAAGTGTAATAGTTGCCCAGCCTGAGTGTGGAAGAGCTGTGCAAAGCTGATTTACTACAAGCAGGAGTTATTTTGCATAAAGCTTTGAGATGTCAAATGTTCCTGCAGCTTTTTTTCCTCTCGGGTACTGGGCTGTAAGGATGAGGGTGGCCAGAGGTATTTGTTCTTCTTGTGTTTTGGAGCTGGGCAACCTGCACAACTACATGTGCAGAGTAGTGGCATGGAGATTTTGCTCCTTGGAGGGTGTGGGGGGGACAAGGCAGTCGATTTTTTCCTGTTACACATCTGACAGTGCCCTTGGTCTGGGTTACAGGTGGAAATGAGCGTGGGATGTGTGAGCACAATGCTGCGTGCAGCCAGAGGGGTGGGATGCGTGGCCAGCAAGCCTTGTTAAACACCTGGAGCCGGGTTCAGCACATCAGCACGCAGTGCACTGCTCCGTGTGGGGTTCTTTAGCCGTCGCTGCCTAGGCACAACCTGGACACCACTCTTCTTATCTAATTGGTTTGGCAGTTGTGCTGACAGTGCCTGACAGACCCTGAAGTGAAGCAGTGCTCAGCATTGCATAGATCACTTCCCTTCCACTCTGATTCATTAACAGGTTTTCTTCCCAAACGAGTTAAGGTTAGCAAGCCTGTCCCAGTAGCACGGATGACTGAGCATTTCTTTCAGAAAATTTGGCAGCACAGACAAAAAGTTTCTACAGATCTCAGCTTGTTTTGAAATTAGTTCCTTAAATTGCTGGGGACAACTAGATATGCATGTTCCATCTGGCATGTAGGAGTAGTGTAGGAAAATCAGAGAGATTAGAGAGATCATCACTTCCCTGTACTTCACTGATGGGGATGACTGATGGCTTTTTTGGTAGGCTTTCATCTGTTTTAGATTTAAAAAAAGTTCAGAAAGATATTCATCCCTCTAATTCATTTGACTTTTTTCCTTACATTTTGATTCTTCTCTGAAAATAGACTACAGAAAGCTTACTTTTTCTTACTTGGCAAATTTCTTCCCTTTGAGCATTGAGAGGCAAAGTGACCAAGTCCTGCTGCATTTTCTTATCTAAGTACTAATAAAAAAAGGAGAACACAGTTGTTCATAGTTCTGTCGTGCTCTAGAGGTTTTACAAACTGAATTCGAACTAAAAAAGGTTGGACATGCAGCTTTTCTGGGTCAGAACTGGGATTCTCGAGGTAGCTGAGTCCCTCTGAACCTTATGGGTATACCTGGGCATTCCTCTGATCCCATTGGGAAGCTCACCTTCATATCTGTCAACATCAAATAACTTAGATTTCACCAGTCCATCAAAAGCCACAGTTAAAAAGGATGATGTTTGGCAGCAAACATGGGGTGAAACAATGAAATGTGCCCCTATACTAGAAGGGTTGGAAAAACAGATAAATTGCCATTTCATAAAGCTGTAGCTGTGAGAGTCAAATCAGAAGATCAAAAGGTGCTTAACGACAACGCCAGTTCTTGCTGCTGGGACAGGGCATGAGGGGAAGAACGGAGAATCTGCTGTTAAATACGGAGGGCTAAAATTGCTGCCGGTGGAGTTCTGCTGAGGCCAGCTGGATTAATTAAATACGGAGGGCCAAGATTGCTGCTGGTGGAGTTCTGCTGAGGCCAGCTGGATTACTGAAGAGGAGAACAGGACCATGTAACATAAAAAATATCAAGGGAGCTCAGGAGGTGAATACTAGGACCACATAACATAAATATCAAGGGAGCTCAGGAGGTGAATACTCCTGTCATTTCCCAGTGTTCAAAACTGGTAAAAAGGCCGTGGCTGTATCACCCCCTGTTTTGGTGTATGGTCGGACCCATGAGATTTTGGCCTGGCATCCTACAGGATCTGCTTTCGCCTTAATCTAGTCATTCATGGGTACATAAACCTGCATGGGGACCATGCAACAACATTACTTCCTAACTATTTAAAAGCCTTTTATCTTATTTTTCCAGTCTGAAACCTACAGTTTAGATAGAGCCTGAGTCAATTTCATCTTCCCTTGCACCACATTTCTGCCTGGGAGAAGTACAGATGACACTGCAGGTGAAGTGAACCAAAACAGGTACTTCTCCCTCTGAATGATATTTATGCAGCTATTTAAGGACTGGGACTGTATTGTCCAAAATAGGAGAGTTACAGAAAAATAACATTAGCTTGAGAGTGTTCTTTCGATCAGATGTACTGTTAGGCCCCCAACACTGACCCATTTTCAGTGGAGTTTCTATCTCCATATATTATTGATCTTCTAGGCTTTAATCCTTCATGTTGTAAAACAGCCTGCTCATAAATCACAAATGGACCCTGACAGCTATCTCTATCAAGAAAGAGACAAGTCAGCTTAATCTGAACTCAGCTCTTCCCCTTCTCCTGCAAGGACAGTCGCTTTGGGGTGTGCTTCACGAGGATGGAGAGTATGTGAAAGTGATCAAAAGCTACCATTCTGCCCCAATGTGTTTCAGAAAAGATGCCTAAACTTCACCCTATGTGGGCAGAAGCCTGCTGATCCTAAGTGATAGATGGTGCACAGTACTAGGAGAACATCATGTCAGAGATGATCTGGATGTTGCTGGAAAGTCAAGTGTGCACAAGCATCAGGGAGAGAGGATGGTTCAGTTCTGCCTAATCTTTTCAGTCAGCATAAAAGAAACTACACAATAATTGATATTTTTAGAACCCTAAATATAACCTTAAAGGTTAAAATAACCTCTGTTTGAAACATCCTAAAGGATCCTGGTGGAAGTGACCTGTTAACCCAAAAATGCCTTCAACCTTGGGGAAAGGGCAAAGTTAGCTTTCTGCAAGGGAGGAGGTATCACCACTCATCCGCCTTCTGTCTGGCAGCACCCTGCTTCGCAGGCAGTGTAAGAGAGGGCGGCTCCCAGGGTTTAGCCTTGCTTTGTCCCCTGCTTACAAGTGGGGACTTAAAAGGGAGCTGATGTGAAATGTCAGGAGCTTGTGGCTCTCAGCAGCTGCCTGTCAGACTTGAATGGAAAGACTTGGAATGTGCATAGGAGTGGTGAAGCCCACCTGTGTTGTGTGGGGACTGAGATGGCATAAGCCTTTGTACAAAGGTAAATGGAGCAACGGAGCACTTGCACGTGCTGTTACCTAACGTGAATTGGCCTTCACCTGGTAAGAGACCTAACTGAACACCCCCGTGCAAATCTTTGTTATGGTGGTTTTATAAGTCCTGTTGCATGGAAACCAGAGAATTGAAGGGACTTTTAAAATTAGAGCCTGCCCATAATTGCCCATTTAAAGGCAAAGGACTGCAAAAGAGTATGAGCTCGGAAGCAATCCTAGGACTTTAGTGGGGACAGATATATGGGGAAACACCTAACATGATTGATACCTGCCAGCAGAACACTCTTGTCATGTAGCTGTCAGGAGCAAAACAGCTGAGGACTGAAGTTCAGCGTCATGCAGAAGAAAGCCCTTGTGAAGTTAGAGACTGCTGTGCTCTCCTGACAGAGCAGAATGAATTGGGACAGAGGTGTATTTATATCACTTGATATTTTATTTAGTGCACATACATATTTTAGCAAACCTGATTAGCTCTCACAGCATGTATTCTGTAGATCTTTGTATTGTGCCTGCGAGTGGCACTCTTGCTAGCACCTGTGCTGCTTGTACAGCAAAAGAGGATAGCTGCTGCTCTAGCCTTCAGGGCAAACTGTGTCTTCCCTTTCTCCTCATTCACTCCTCCCGTTAAATGCAGAGGTGTACTGCTAACCATGGAGCCACACCTAAACTCAGCACAGGGTCTAGACCTGTAGTCCGCTAGGCAGCTTCTCTTTACCGACCTTTTCCCACTGCAACTCAGTAAAACGGCCAGGCAGCTGAACGCTCCTCTTGTCCATGAGAATAGCAAAAAGACAGCGACTGTCCTCATACTGTTCTCTTATTCCCTGTCCCAGGTAGGAATTTCTTTGTTCTCTTCCCGCAGTGCAGACTACTTCTGCACTCTCTACCCATTTAATTAAATGTCATTTATTACACTTGCAGGATTTTCTTAAGAAAGATCAATTTGCTTGCTGTGTAAGTTGTGCTATTCTCTTTATATCAAAACTGCATTGCTGTCAGTACTTAACGCTGAGAGAATCACATTGCTGGGCAGTGGCGAGGGATGTGGAAGTCTGGAATGCTTGTGGCTATTGAGAGTAAGGTATCATTGTCACCTAGAAAAGATAGCTGCATCTTCACCAGGACTTTCCACAAATGAATAGAGAGTCCTGCCATACTAGCTGTGCTTTTTGGAGTTAGATGCATGCACTTCACAGGTTGCAACTGGCTTTTGTAAGTAGCTTCTCATTGTACGCAGGGTTTGTTTTTTTTTTTTTAAAAAAAAAACAAACCAAAAACAAAAACCACAAGACAAAAAAAACCCCAAACCACAAAAAACCCAAACCCCAAAAACAAAAATCATAATGAACAGTAAACTTTACTTTTGCCTTTCTGCAGTATTGTGTGAAAACTTCTTGTCACTTGAGGATGAGCTGTCATATCTGTCTCTAAGTATACAGAACAGTTACCAAAACAAAATGCCATGAGAAATCTACTGTTCTGGAACTATTCATTTGCAGGCTTTGTTTTCAGAATAAGGCTCTGCTATGGCAATGTTTTTATTTATCTTTAGTCATGTGAGAACATGCTTGTAGACTTCAAGTGAAGGGAAGCTAGAGCTGAATTGCCATGTGGGCTGTTTTCAACCAGCAAATGCAGCTATACCTCTTTCTTCTTTTTTTCTTTTTTCTTTCTTTTTTTTTTTTTTTAAATAGGTGTAACAGCTCCACTGGCTGTCTGCCCGTACATTTTGTTGAAGGATGAAGCTGTTTGTTGTGGCATGATCAGCAGCTTCTCCAGAACTTAGAACACTGCAGTGACCCTATGGTCTTGCTGCAGTTCCATCAGCCCTGAACCTGAGGGGCTCTTCTTGCTCTGGCTTGGAGTGCTCCTTCACTCCGTGAGCAGATGGAACAGCTTGGTGTATGTTCTGACAGCTGAAAACCAGACACCCAGTGGGCTAACCCTGCTCTATCAACACTCTGGCAGCAAGATTACAAATAGGAGAAAGCTTTTCATATATTTATTTTGCATTTATTTTTCAAAGAGTCCACCCTCTTACTGTCCCTGGCCTGCTGCTTTACTGGGGCCTCTTTCTTCCAGCCAGCGCAAAGGTATAAGCAGCTCTGTGGACTCCGTCCAAAGGGTTAAAGCTGCCAAATGTGCACTGCCTGTGATTTCACCCTTGGTGGTCAGTGTTCCATCTGTGGCTGGGATATCCCGACTCTTTTTTTTTTTTTTTTTTTTTGTCCTTATGTGGATCCAGTAGCCCTGTTCCATTTCATGTGTTTTTTCTAATATACTTTTTCTGCTGGGTGAATTTGATCTAGAAAAGTCTCTTTATGGGTCCTTGTAACCATGCCTTCATAGCTCAGAAAATAATTTCCATGGAGTTGACTTCTATCTCAAAGATACTCTGCTGGGGTACTGCAAAAAAGAAAGATTTCTTTAGGTCTCCTCTTTCTTGATGATGACGACACCAATCTCTGCATCTCCCTGGGAACGTGAAGAAGTTCCACTTGTTGTGGAAAGGTTGTGGAGTATGGCTGTTAGCAACAAAATTGAGGGCTAGTCAAAAATGCTTTATGAACAGGGAAACTTATTACAATACAACCCTGGTACATTAATAACTGATGCTATGGTATATCATGTATTGATGCAGGTTCTATCAAGTCAGAGATGCTAAGTCAAGGCATCTTGTGAGTTACAGGATCACTCTTCTTTTGTCTCCTTTTCCACTACGGCTTTTTCAGGACTGAAAGAAAGGGAGGGGAGGATAGACACAGAGAGGCTCCCAGATAGTTGCATTAACTGTAGGTAATAAAAATCCAAAGTGTCTGGCACACACAAGTTACCAGAAACAGATGGTAGAAAGATAAATAAATGGGAATTGGCAGTGTACCTAGAGTAACCTCAGTCTCATCAAAACAGGGAAAGA
>NW_010117910.1:35099-39146 GCF_000699245.1 Pterocles gutturalis
AATAATCACTGTGTGCCATTTTGAAGTGACCACAGGGAATCCTGTCGTTTGCTGGAAGGCTTCCCAAACCCAGTCTTTGGGAGCCTTGCATGTAAATGAACACTACTGAGGATGCAATCCAATCCAGTGCCTTCTGGTATAGAGTGAACACCTCTCTGGAGGAGGTATTATCAACACCAACGTATGGAGGGTTCTTCCCTTATTGGTTGCCTTTATGGGAAAGTGCAGTGAAAAAGGTTATTCCCTTCAAATTATTTACATGTATCTCTTAAGATTTCAGAGGGAACAGCAAGATTGCAATTAAATTTATACTTATTAGCATTAAGCCCCAAAGCAATCATATCAAGATCTGAACAAGAATCCCCTAGGAGTAGGAAAAAATGAGAAGGAAATTGTTTCTACATTATTAATTCTGGCTGTTGGTTTTGGTCTCCTCCTGTTTCCATGCTCAGGAACTGTACATGCTGAAGAAACAGCAGTATCCCCATGGTGACACCCAAGCTGACAGCAGTCTCCTCCTAGAAAACTCAAGACTCAGTAGGCTCTCCTCCAAGATTTATTTCCCCCCCCCAAGAAATTATGGGAGAAAGTTAAACAAAGGTAGTCATTTGCATAGGACTTGGAGAAGCCCTGCTCTGCCGCAGCCTTCCTATATGATAATGTTGAGTCTCTTAAACTTGGTTATCCTAAATTACCAAGGCACCTCACTCCTTCCGCGACACCGTGGAGATGTAGTCGTTATGCCTTCAGCTCTTACTGCTAAAACAAGGACACCAACGTCATTGGTGTTTGCGAGGTTAAGTACATCCAAGAGCATAAGCTGGACAGCAGCTAATGAAGCCCATGTAAGCAACAGCGAGAAAATAAGGTCTAGTAACAAAATGCAATGGCCTGTGAGAAGCAGTATTTTCTAAAGCATTAATGGCTATGTGCCCCTATTCAGTGCATTCAGAAAAAATCCCATGCTAAAGTTCCAGGGAAACTGTCTGACTTTAAGGAATGAGGCTGGTGGGAGTCTTTCATGGATTGGATTAGAGTCCGGGTCTCTATGGTAATTTGTTGCAGTGGAACATTACTGGCAGCATTAACTGACCTAATTCTGCAGATCCTCTTCGTGAAATCAAGGTATCTGCTGGCCAGTGAAGTGCATACAGATACAGACCCGCCCTACATCTCTTGCAAATGCTACTACTATGAGTGATGCTAAAACCTTTTAGGTGTGGATTGTGCATCCTGTCATATTCAAGGTTAAACTGGTTATCAGATTTCAGGTTAAGAACAAATTCAGATGTTCCCATTAACTGGTACTGTTGGAGCTTACGTTTCCCCCCAAGCATAGCAATTTCCTTATTCAACAGTGCCCTCTCAGGCACCAAAGACACTGACCTGCCCTTTTCTGTGGTCTTTGTGACACATGACAATTGTAGCCTTTTCCAGTTTTGGGCCTGCCTTGGAGGGGTGTGTGACGTGAGCACTGCGGATCCCTCTGGACTGAATCTCTAGTGTCTGGCTGTCTGCCCTCCTGGCAGGGGACTGGGTTCAGGCAGTCAGGTCATATGTCAGCTGCTAAACTGTGAGTGGTTCTTAGAGTGGTGACATTTCTATCTGTCCCTCACTCAAGCCAGGGATATGTAAAAACCATATAAATAACTGATGTTATTTTTAACCCAAATAAATAATTTTAATTGCCTCAAAGCAGTGTCTTTAGCAAAAAATTAGCAGACAAGAAAACAAACCTGAAAGCATGTGAAAATCTCACTCAACCTTAAGTGTGAGTCGTCCCTTTCAAAAGGCACGTATGGCCAGGAACGGCCCTGAAATAGCAAACCAGGGCAGGAGGAAGATGGTTTAAGAACAGCAAGTGGCTCTGCGGGTTTCTGCACGTGATGCAGAGGGGCTTATCTGAGGGGGAATGGGGACTGACGGGCATTTGACAATTTTTGTACATCTGAATCCAAGAGCTAGGGAAAGTGACTTACAGGATGATCATAATACAAAGATGGACTTGAAGAATGTCAGCTGGAAGTGCCTGGAATGATCCGGCTGTGCTTCTGTTCCTGCAAACCTGGGCTGACGATCAAGTTGTATGGAAACAACTTTAGCTTTAGGGAGAATAAGGTTGTTCTTTCTCATCTGAATGGGTTAGGTAGAAGACCTTTCCATCTGGGAACATTCACAGATGAAGGCAGACTAATAAAAAAGCATTATCAGAATTTCTGTAGAAAAGCTGCAATATTTTGTATTTTTCCATGTACCTAACCCCCCTCCCTGTAGCTGGGATGATTTATTTTTTTACATATTGGGTGTTAAATTGTACTTGCCAAGTCCTGTATGACACTTGGATGTTCTGCAGATATGTGACTAATGTGCAGTTCAAAGCAAACTGAAGGGATGTTGCATCAGCTTCCACCCATGTCTCTTTTATTCTGATATCAGAAAATTTATTTTGTAGTGGAAGATAATTTCTCCTTGCTTTAAGGAACACAGTGTGATTATGAGGGAACATAGTGTGATGATGAAGGAACAGAGAGAGTCTGAAAGACTGCTTGCAAAGAAAGTTAGGTGAAAATTTTTGCCCTCTTTTCATTCAAACAAATCCTTGTTTCTGCAAAGGGTTTTATTCTTAGCGTTACTGATAAGTGCATGCAAAGACACCTGCCACTATCCTAATGTTTTAGATATTGCCTGTCAGGGCTCTGAAGGTAGTCTGGGGTCTGGTTTTTGTCTGAAACTCCAAACTTGAAGCTGGAAGGAGAGCAGCTCCTTGGAGTTAAAAATAATGGGGAAGAATTGCTTTGCTTCTTACTGAGTAATAAAGCATCTTTTCCAGGCTCCTTTGCCCACCTTTCTCTTGCTTTTTATTGCATCCTCTGTACAAGGAGATTATTAGGAATCCATTTCTAAGTCAATAGCAAATTATGAGCCATTGACCACCTGGAACTATTCCTGGTTAGAGAAAGCTGAGAGTCAATTTCTGCTGTAACCTTTCCCACATCCCTACTCCTCTTGCAAGGACTGCTTTAGCTAATGGAGCAGAGAGAGCAATGAGCAGTACTGGCAGAAGGGGAGGAAAAACAGGAGAGCTGGGGTAAGAGCATCACTCATGGTTTTACCCCCAAACACTGGTAATGAAGGCTAGGTGTGAGTGTTTCTGCAAGGAGCTCTCACAAGGCCAGTAACCCAGCTGGGGACCTTCTGGTGCTTCAAATACAGCAAGCTACATTTATCTTATTATTTTAACATTTTCATTCCTTAGGTACAAAGACCTTTATGCCTCTGCTATAACTAGAGGGAACATACCTGCTCATGCAGAAGACTGAGGGTCACTACAGGTCTCGTAAGATTAAAAAAAAGCATAAATACTACTGTTTCATGTGGCACTGAACTACATATTGGACTGAGTTTGCCAGATCTGCTCATGCTGCTTTTTCTAGATGCTTCTGTTTGCTCTGTCCGATCTGTTGAGATGGTTGGTAACATACTGATCCAAAATAACTGAAGTGTAACTATTGGTTCTCAGCAGAATGGGGTCTTATATTCAGAGAATCCTTGAAGTTGCTGCTGTAAATGCTCCACTGTTATTATATCTTAGTGTGATATGTTAAGACAAATTAATTAGTGTGTAGTATGCTGTGCCTCCATGTAACCATCAAGTAGTACACACTCTAAAAATATCTTGTTCCCTCAAAGTGCAGGTCTGAGTTTTGCTGATTTTTTTTTTTTTTTTTTTTTGGCTTTTCATTTGAAAACAATGCATAGTGTAGAAATCTACTTAAATTTATTTAACAAGGTCTAAAATGTGTTCTGCTGAAAATTTGTTTTGGTTTAGTCTTCTGCTGGAAAATAGAAACTTAAAAAGCTGTGCTGTCTCTAAGCTTTTTTTTTTTTTTTTTTTTTTTTTTTGGTTCTGTTAACTAAAAGATAAACTAGCTATCTGTAACTTAACAGCCTTGTCATTCTGGCACTAACCTGAAGAGAAGATAGAGCTCAGAGGCTGACGTAGGTGAATGGAAGCTCATATACAAAAATTTATTTTTTTATATATAT
>NW_010117911.1:0-476 GCF_000699245.1 Pterocles gutturalis
GCGAAGGGCGAAGGAGGTGCGGAGACAATGGCGAGTGATTCATCTTTTGAGTTACGGCTGAGCAGAAAATGCGAGCGAGTGCGCAGCCAGGGGTGAGGGGGCAGCAATCCCCGAGGCAGTTCGGTTGCCTTTTCTGTTTCCTCGCCTGGCATTGATCAGCTTTCCTCTCCACAACCCCTCCCCAGCTCCTCTCTTAAAGTAACTCGCAGCAAAAGCCGTGTTGTGCATTTTGGTTACTAATGGAGGACTTTGAGGCAAATTCTTTTCGCACACCCCACGTCCTACCTTGACGGCTGTATCCTGTCGCTCAAGTGCTTCTCGGTATTAAATGGTCTTGCCTTTAAGTGGACTTGTCAGGACAAGGCAGTAGTTTACTAGGGAACTGGGCGGCGGGGGAAGGGTTACCCCGAAACAAGCGCAGATAACCTGGGATGCATATACACACGAGCACTGAATATGCTGCAGGAGACTTTTTT
>NW_010117912.1:0-11692 GCF_000699245.1 Pterocles gutturalis
AGGTTAGACAGGGCTCTGAGCAACCTGATAGTGTTGAAGATGTCCCTGCTCACTGCAGGGGGGTTGGACAACAAGACTGCCGAAGGTCCTTTCCAACCCAAACCATTCTGTGATTCCAATCAAAACACTTCTGCAACTCTGTTCCTTCCCCGACGTAAACCCTTCCGTGTAACCCCACTCCAATACACTTTATAACGTCATGGCGATGCTCAGCAGCATGCTCATCATCCTCCAGCCAATATACAGAAACGGGAGCTGGAAAATCCTTCTCACGGTCACCGAATCCAGCCCTTTGCTACTGCAGGTGACTGCACATAAAAGCGCAATGCTGTGCTTGGAAGCTAGCTACACTTCCAGCCTGTGCCATCACCTCTGGGAGACCCTTCCAGAGGCTCTCCACTCCTGGATCCCACCACTCTGACATCAGAAACCCTCTCCTAACCCCAATTCTTTCCCATGTAAATTTACTCATCCATCTGATGTTTCTCTGTGCCTTACTGTACATCTTGCCTTTCCTTTGGCTCATCAGAACGAGCAATGCTCTGAATTTCTTCTTTGAACGCAAACACAGAAGTGGTAAAAGTGGTGACACCTACACAGGTGTCACTGGTGCTGGAAGAGCCCCAGACAGGCAGCCAGCGCTGTCCCCAGCGAGTGACAGCAGACCCCGGCCATGCCAATACCTAAACTTCACCGTTATTTCATGGGGATGAGTCTGGCCCCCGTGCTGCAGTGAATTTTTAATCTACCTGATGTACCACGGACAGTTGAGGCAAGAGCCTCCTTCTTTCCCTTGTCAACCTGCTCAGAAAAACTGTTGGCAAAAACATTGTTAATATGTCACCGCATGGAGAACTTTGTTTCTATTAACCACGCAAAGCAAGGAAGTAAACGGTCTATAATGATGCATCCAAAATGTGTCAGGCAGTTGCGAGCTAATTTGGAAGGAATCAAGCAAGAGATCATCTTGCTGCAGCTCATCTCCATCTTAAATCTAAAAGGAGAAAAAAAAATGGTCTATTGTCCATCAAAGCCAGTCATTTTCCTGAGACAAGCTGCAGTTAATAACAGCGAAAACCAGCATAAAGTCCTGCAAATTTATTTCTGTCAGCACCAGTTCAGGCACCTGCTTTTTGAACTGTGACTCATGCAGCATCTCTTCTCCAAGCGTGCGCTCGCCGGGCCAAGAGACAAAGCGCAGCCTGATGAAATGACTCACATGCCGAACGACGGGAATGATGGATTTGATGCAAGCAAGAGGCCAGCCAGGAGTGAAGGGCATCCTGTGCCCTCTGCGAGGTACAGAGCGACCTGGTGGTGGAGCCCGGGGACTGTGTTCTGCAGACACGGCAGAGAACACACGGGGAATTCAACCAGCGACTCAACGGGTATCCTGATGGTGGATCTCACCCACAAGTGGCCTTGCCATGAGCCTGCTCATGTTTTGACGTGACCCATGGAAGTGCTACCACAGTGCAAAGCAGCTAAGGAGAAGCTGGCTGGCTTCGTCAAGCTGAATTTTCATGGGGAGACCTTAGAATCCCAGAATGGTTTGGGTTGGAAGGGACCTTCAAGATCATTGAGTTCCACCCCCTGCCATGGACACCTCCCACTAGCCCAGATGTTGCTCAAGAAGAGCTCACATCTCCTTTCCTTCTCCTCCTGCGCGGTTTCTGAAGGCTCTTGTTGTAGATCCAAGCTGCTTTTCTGCAAGGAGGTTTGGAGTGGACTTGGGAAGCAGAGATTAGGTCATTCTAAATGCTTGTGTTTCTGACAGGTGGCTTTTAATGGCCAATTATAAAAAAAACCAACATAAAATACATCAATCTCCAAACTTTCATCAGATGGTTAAAACCAGCCTCTGCCAGAGACTTGCATTTCGAGTGTTTTGATAAACCCATTGTTGAATTATAGAAGCAATTCCTTTTTATTGAAGGCTTAATGGCACAATAAAGTAGACATTATTCAAATCTATGCAAATAAGGTGCATCCCTCAGACGCTTGGCACATGATGACTGCTTCGCACGGCGCCTTACCAGCCGAGTCCTACCCCGGGAGGGGGGCACAGAGCTCAGCCCAGCTGCTGGACTAAAAACAGTTAAGGGGATAAAAGGATCTCACTTTTGGTGGTGGATCATTCATTGCCATCCAACAGCCCATCAGACAGGAGCCACGTCCACCAAAACCAAAGTTTCAAAGGTGCTTTTTAATCTGTCAACTTACTACCTGAATTTTAAATGCTGTTTTCACCAGGAAAATGTCGTTTTATCTAAATAAACAGCAATGTATAGTCTTGCAAGACAGGTTAAGCTGGAAGAGTCAAAGGACGCATCAGTACCACATCAAGAACAATTTGAAATTCTTGAATATTTGAAATATTGAATATAGTGAATATTCTTGAATTATTTGAAACTGACGAAACACAGAGCACGCTTGTACCCAGCAAACCGGCACAGCAGCAGTAAGAAATGTGCAGCCAGAAGACCACGTCCCTTCTGGTGGCAACCAGGATGGAGGTCAGCGAAGGGGATGCCGTGCTATGAACAGACAACTGGAGGTGGTCTGCAGGTCAGGCACCCTTCCCTAAAGCTACTCCTTGGCCCCAGAGGTGTCCCTGCCCATGGCAGGGGGGTTGGAACTCGATGATCTTGAAGGTCCTTTCCAACCCAAACGTTTCTGTGATTCTGTGAAACTTTGTGAGTGAACTGGAGTGAAAATTTCATGCAGCTGATAGCTCAAAGGTTTCTTCTGCAACAAGTCTTTGACTGCTCAACCAAAGCTATGATCAATGGAAATGGTGGGGAAAAAAAGCCAACAATTAGGAATCAGGAGACTGCAAACGTCAAACAAAGACCAACAAACCAGCAAAGACCTCGCAGCCTGGCGCAGAGATTGAACCCCGCTCTACAGGGCGATGTGCACCGCCAGGAGGGTGCACCCCAGCATCTGGTTTTTAACTGTCAAGTGCTATCATGTGTTCTGGGTTAAGCAGTACTTGGAAATGGCGATGACCTTTTTTTTTTTATTATTAAAATATGAAGTTAATGGTACTGTTCTAAGCAGTGCCCGTTGTTCCTGGAGGCAACAAAATCTGTTCTCAGCTGTTTCCATAGATGACTTTACTGGCCAAAACCAGCACTGAAAAGCCAAGCAATTCCAGTTGTTTATGAGCTTTGATATGTACTCAATACGTGTAAAGCTGAAACAACTACAGAGGTTGAAAGCAGTAAGAGCCCTATTAGGTCAGCTAATTAGTCCAGCTTCTCCGGCAGGATTTTCTGCAAAAAAAGAGGACATTTTCCAGGACTTTGTCTGGGCTATTTCCAGGTGACCCAGGTGGAGAGTGCCCCACCAGTTCCCTTGGGAGACGATTTCACAGGCAAATGCTTTCCACCATCAAGTTGAATTGCATGATGTTCAACCTAAACATTTCTTTTTTATTTCAACTCATTATTTCTATTGACGCTGCTTATATTCGACAAATTCTAAAGGTTAATAACATGTCACATAAAACTAATGGCTAGAACAATAAATATTCTGTGTAATTTAAAAAACACAGCATCAATTTTATTTAGGTTCTGTAATACACCGCCAGCATATTGCTTCTCAAAATGTATTAAAAAAATACTGCAGAGAAGTTGTTTTTTTTTTTTCCTTAACAAGAAAACATATTTCTGTGGTTTGATCAAATAACTCTTACATGGTTTTCAATTTCCAGTAAGGAAATTAAAATAAAGGAAAAATCTTATGTCGGGGGAGAGAAGAGGAACATTACTGAAACAGTTCAACTTGATTATTTGATTCCACTTCTTCAGATGATTTCATTCTGCAGAAAAAGGGTCAAATTCCATTTGTAAGTTTTTAAATTGTGCCATTAAAAGCTGACTGCACATTTGTAAAATAAGTTACAAGCAATTTTCTATAAAAAATAGAGTATTAAGTTTTAAAAATCATATTCTCAGGGTAATATGTACGTCCTCCAAGATAGAGATGAATGAACTTCCAGCAATAATTTGCAGTAAATGAGTCTAGATTAAAAATTTACATTTACCTTGTCCCTGATATCTACCTTGGAAGTGACACAGGGGCTGGGGAATGAATTGCTAACGACTCACCTCCAACACTGGATTGGAGGAACTAAATAAAAATCATACTCAAGCCTTTAGATGAATGCTAATGGTCTGAAATTGAAAATATACATCTGAGCACCGAGTTACCAATAACTGGGAGTATGCACAGAAACCAGCCTCACGGGACACCGAGTTCGCTCCCACTGCATTTAACAACTGCTTTCTATTTTAAAGTGCACACGGTCAATCCAGCGAAACACAGACACACGCTCTGGGTGAAGGAAAGGATTTCACTAGGCAAGTTTGGATTGCAAAAGCAGTCACCCTGAAATGACAAAATCTCGTGTCACAGCTTGGAGCATCGCCACTCATGGAAGCCAACACTCGCTCTTCTTCTTCAATTCCCTGCTGATGCCCCAGGGAGGGGATGGGATGGATGAGGGTATCAAATCTGGGCAAAATATATCTGGCCAAGGGTAGGTATTCATTTTGATTCTGTACGGGTGAAGAGGCAAGATTTTTCTGGTTCTTTTCGACCACTCGGCTGGTTTTTGCACATGAAAAAGGGCAAGTGAAAAAAGGACAGCCAGATGAAGACCGCAAAAACAAGACACAGAAAACAACTGCTTGACATAAAGGAATGCAAATAAGTCCCCAATAATGTTTTTGAGAAGCTGCTGGTGTTGTTAGTACTTCAATCAGAAGAGACACTTGTTTGCACTAGAGGGAAAAAAGAGCTTAGAAGAACCCTCTCCTGCAGGAAGCTTCACGCTCGCTCTTCTCCCTCCAGCAAACTCCTCCTTATCAGCTAAAATCAGGGTCCATCCTGCTGGAAAATGTACCGTCTTGAAATCTAAAACTAGTTAAATCTCAATTATCAGCCAAATATTCCCTAAATACAAGGCAGGCTTAACAGATGTCTCTGTTGATCTCCCTTCCGAATATTTATATTCCACATTATATTATGGAAGCGGCAAAAACTTTCCCCCCCAAGTCCTTAATTTTATAACAGAATCAAAACAAGATACTCAGCCCCAGTTAACTGGAAAGAATTCATTAGGTGAAGGTTTTATCAGGTATTTTTGTTGTTGCTTTTGCAGTCAGGATCAGAGCCAGCCCACATCCAATTCCAGCGCGGTTAATCCATTTGACACACCGCCGCTGCCCAGATAACGCTCCCGTCTCACCACCGGCAACTCCATCCAGCCCAGCGCTCCTTCAAAGGGGATCGGACACTTTTCCGTGAATTAGAAAGCAGAATTCACACCAAATAGAAAGGACAAGCTGGGATGTCACTTCTCGCTGGGCGTCCCTCGTCACCCTGATGCACCGGGAAGGCTCCGGCCATCCGCTCGCGCGCGCGGAGCTGCTCTAATGAGTGGAAGAAGTGGTTTTGCTAAAGACAAGGAGATGGCTCTGCACTGACATGCTTCGAACATCTTAGCGTTAATGCGAGGAAAAGCTCCTACACCAGCAAAGGCTAGAAACCCCAGCAATACTACGTTAGAAATTAAATTGCATTCCAAAAGGCGAGCTAACGAGCCCAAGCAGCCTGCGTGAAGACAGGTCAGGCGAAATAAAACCAGCCTTGCTGGCCTCGAAGGCTGCGCATGAACCCTCTCCAGCAAATGCCACATCAGATTAAGATGATTCAGTTTGTGTTTTCCTCCCCCAATTTCATCCCCCTTCCTCCAACCGTTATCCTTTTGGAAGATAATGAGTAACTCTCCCTTTCAGCTTATTTGAAAAACCCCAACCTGCTCTGTCCCTCCCCGATGCAGCCGGAGAGCCTGGCCATTTCTACCTAAGAACTGATTTTATCTATCACAGCTCAAGCCTACCATCCTTCCACATCTGCCTGCTTGGATGAGGAACCCCAATCCCAGCTCGGTGGCACGGCGAAGTGGGAGACATCATGCTCGTCGTGCTTATGCCAATCCAGCTTGTTTTGGGCAACCTGGGCTAGTGGAAGTTGTCCTTGCCCATGGCAGGAGGTTGGAACTGGATGACCTTCAAGGTCCTCTCCAACCCAAACCATTCTGTGATTCTAAGTGAAGTGGGTTAGGAGGGGCTCACAGAACCTGGTCCATCAGCAAATTGGATGGATTAATAGTGGGTCAAAAACATCTGAGGTGAGCCACCAAGAGTGACAACCAGAAGAGGATAAAAGCTGTAAAAACCATCAGTTCCTTGGCCCTCAGATGCTCTTCATTGAACTTCTTTCATTCCATGAGACAGCCCAACATGGAGCTAAATACAAAACTAAGCTGAAGTCGCCATGTAGAAGTTATGGAGCTGGTTGACGCTTCATTTCAAATCATTCCTCACCGTAGTGGCACCCCTGCAGCTTCCTCAAATCCAACCCCGGCACTTTACTCACGTCTTGGCTCATTACCGATGGTTGCAACTTCATTGCAATGTAAAAGGAATTTCACAAGGGCACCGCTCAGATGCAGAATCCAAGTAGACTGAAAATATAAGCCTGTGATATCCCTTGCCCACTCCTAAATCAGCCCACCACTTCATCTCTGTGCTTCTTGAACAGATGGGACCTTCTGGCAGTCTTTAAACCACTCAGCAGCACTTGCATCCATAACAAAGCAAACTAATTACTAGACTAAGATGCTATTTTCCATCTTTTTTTTTTTGCTATTTTTAAGGAATCGGCCAGCTTGGTGAGCTGATGGCTGGTTATGGATTTGCAATGAAGCTATTTTGCCCTCAGAAGAATTAAAAGCACATTGGCATAAAGGTACAGAACATGCTAGATGAACTTCAGAAGGGTTTTGCTCACCAAATACTCCTCTTGCTCCATTCAGGCAACTATAGACGTGGACAGCCTGTTGATCACGGATACAGAAATAATCACCTCTTAAGGCTTTGCATGTTGGACCCCTCAACACAGCACAGCAAGGGCTGCTCTACAGACCAGCTCCGTTTTCCAAGAGTATTTTTCACATCCTCTAAAACCTTCCAAGACAATTTTTTTCCAACTTAGGGATAAACTTTTCTAACGCAACAATTTTCTTGTTGATCCTGTGGTTGTTTTGCTAAGCATTTGCTTGCTACGCTGCGTACATGTTTTCCCCAAGAATCTACAAGCTTCAAGATACTTGGAAGTCAATATCAACATTGTAAACTTTCCAAATTCTTTCAGGAAAGCTTCTAAAAATCATTGCAGAGGACTAGGAGATTTAGATTAATTAGATAAAAAGACCTAAAAAAGCTTGAGTTACAGTAACACCAGTTCACACGCTTGGATATTAAAGACTTTTAGAAAAAAAATTGCAATAGGCAGGACCTCAGAAAGCACAAAAAGCCGCAGAGAAAAGCCAAGGGATTTTTTAATAACCGAGCAAATTTAGTGGTAGATTTGCAATCCAGTAGGTATCTGTTGAGTGGGAAATAAACCAAAGCAGCTAGTTACGTGTTGCCTAGCTGCAGACTGTAATGTGAATAGTTTCCCTGCAGGTAAATCACTTTCTATTACTTCTAAGTACCCCAGGAAAAATACTAATTGAAAACATGGTTCTAATACTGTCCAGCTGGAAAACATTAGCCTAGGATGGAACTGGCTTGACACTGGCTGCCAACTGGCTACGCACAATGGAAAAGGAAATTAATCTCTTGCAGACAAGACGTCTCGTTTTCCACTTCTCCTTTGTAACCTTCATATAAACTCGTTATTAACTAAAGGCTTTGATTCACATGGAGAAAGAGAAACATCAATGCATATATGATAACACAAGTCTGGATTTCTTGCGTTAAATCGAAAGCTCTCAAATTTTGACACAGCAAAAAGCAGACCAACTGGAGAATGGTTTATAGTTCAACAATGTAGCGACATTTCACTCTTTTCTTGGTTAATAATTAAAGAACAGACAAAACATAAAGAAAAATGCAGTTCTACAAGTCTGTATCATCCCAGCCCATCTTCCAAAAGCCCTACTATGAGTTCTTTTCCCACGTAGGTGCAAAAAGGAATAAGGAGAAAAACTGAAGTTGACCCCATAGACACTCAGACCACTTTTCCACTTCTATTAAATTCATTTATATGCAGCATCCAACAGGCCAGACTATCTCAGAAGCGTCATTCTCCAAGTTGCTCACAACCCACAAGCCTCCTAAATCTCCTCTCCCTGTGATTTCAACTTTTCTAAAACGCTCCAGACTCTTACACATACTTTTATCCCTTACCAAATTCTCCAAGATGATAAAAAACTATATAACCATCCCCCACCCAAAACCCCAAAAAAAAAAAAAAAAAAAAATTAGCGACTCTCCTTGTCATGGAAAAGCATCCTGGTTCTGCACCCAGATCTTCCAGCAGATGAAGTTTCCTGCTGGCACAACAGTCCATGACTATGTTCCCTACTTGACTTCACGTTATTTTACGAGGTTTGTGCTATTTGCCTGAATCAAACCATCTCATTTATGCTTGAAGTGGATTAAGAAACATTTTTATGAGTTATCAGCACAGAGGGCAATTAGCAGTGAGTAACAACTTCTGGAAAAAGGACATCTGGCCACATTCTTAGTATGCTTAAAACCGACTTCTCCATCCCATCTTGAGTAACCCAAGGAGGTCAGACAAGCGAGATATGGAAGATGACGGCAGACGTGGGAAAGCAAGGAGGCTCAGCTGAGAGGGAGACAAAGCTGCAATCCTGCCTGTGATGCTGTCCACGGAAGAACTTCAAAAGAGAAGAAGTACGTACCCATTCGTATGCTTTTAGTTAACATATTTCCAGAAAATGGCAAGAGAGGATGGGAAGTGCCCCCCCAACAGACAGACTGCAGCACAAAACCCAGCAGCAGCCAGGCTACAGCCTCACAAATCCGCCCCCGGCGCGATGGGAACATCCATACGCATCCCACGGCTTGTTCGATGAAGCAATGAAAAAAAAGCTCGTTCTAATTTGTTGAGTGACAATCCAATTTTACAAGGCGGTATTTCAAAGTCTTGGTGAGCTATTAGCGTCTAATGACTTCTAATGTCTACCATCCTCATAACACGAGTACTAAAATTGTAAAAACTCAGAAAAACGGAATGATCTAGAGTCAAATGAAAGTCAACGGGGAGTAGAACTACTCAGAGCATCCAAGGAGAAGTCCCAGAGAGAGGTCAGCTTAGCTGCCCAGTCACTCAATTACCCCAAATTACTGAGTGCCTCTGGAAATTTCACTTTATTTTCACCACGTTGCAAGGTTCATCTCTGCAAAAGTGGCACTTCAGAGAGAGGTAATGATCGTTCATTCACGAAGCACTCAAATGTGGGGTAATCACAGGAGACTAAAGGTTTGGATGGAACACAGTAAATAAACTAATTAACAAATAAACTAAGACAATATATTGGAAAGCTGCTTCTATGCTGTGTCCACCCAGAAGATGCTGCAGGACACGAATCGGGTAAAAAAAGAATTACACCTTGCCCTGACAGACTATATCTACGCATAAACAAGGAAGCTAAGCCTACACCAGCAACCTTAATTGTGGCATTTCCTAACTCTGAGGCCACGACTTAGACATTATTACTCACCAAACCGGAGTTCTTGCGTCAGATTGTTTTCACGTGCTTTACGATAATGAAAATACACATATTTTTCTATAAAAAGTGTTAACTTGCTTTCTTGTCACAGTAATAGAAAGTGAGAAACTTAGTGCCTGGACTAATGAGGAAGACTTCAACTCAAGTCTAAGTAAAATGAAACAGCTACCTTCGACAGGAAAGCAAAGTAACCAGTGTTCTTGGGTTCTTAATTTTTTCTTTTTGACTAGAACTCTGTTAGTCAAAGTACCACATCAAAAAAACCTTTTAATTCATTAGTCTCCTTTCAAGTATGCCTTTCCTAAAAAGAAAACATGTTGTGTCTAAGAACTTGCCAGCCTGTAAGCCAGTGATTTCTCCATACTCTTATTTCTGCATCACAAGATGTATTTAAACATATTTTTATAATCAGAAATAAGTTACCATTACTGCAGTACACAGCATTCTATTCCTGTTTGCTTTGAGAGATTGCAGAAAAATGGTTCCTATGTACAGCACCTATAGCTATTTCTAGCCAAACGTTCTACTGCGTAAAGCTGAATTCTTCTCCATTACAAGGCATAAAAACTAAGAAGGCAAACCCAAAAATCTCATCCCCTCCAAACGCTGGAGCTTTTATCTAAACCAGCTCCCAAGTTGTAAATGCATACCTGAAGGGATAAAAGCAAATGAAACCAATATCTGGTGGCTCTCATGGATTTATGGTTTCTTAGAGGTACAGGACAGATAGAGGATTTGGGGTGATTGCGTTAAGCACAGTTTAAAACAAGCATCTGTGATTAATGGTGGTAAGGACCATCCTAAAGCACCAGCTCTCACCTTTATGCTTCCCCCAATGAGATCTGGCGGCTCTTCGTCTGTTTCTAAGGCAACGTTGATGGAGGCGAAGGGGCGACTGGCCATCTGTTGCATCTCACGGAGTAGTTGCTAATTTAATAAACAGAAAAATATTATTATCATATTGTTCCAACACAAAGATGAAAAAAAATATGAATCTGAGAGGTTTTACCCAATACAAAGAGATATCAATGAATATGGAAAAATAACCTCCTGGTGGTTTCCCAGGCTCAAGGGTACAGAGAGACAATTGTAAATATTCACGTTAGTACAGCTTAACAAGTAAAGCTCCACCGCACAGTCTCAGGCTGACTCCTCTGTGTGGGAAAATGCATCTGCTGAAGTCTCCATAGAGCAGGTTTTTTTACTTTTTTTAAGCTGTGACATCCTAGTTGTTTGTCATTGCTTGTACGGGGCATGACAGGACTCCACAGGATTTGTGGGAAGCATTTTAAAATTAAACTAGCAGCGGTATGTAACCACCCTAAGAAAGAATTTGATTTTTTTTATAACAGCACTAGCAAAATGTTGTCAAGTGTCTATTGAATAATCATCTTTTTTTTATTGTTTCCTTCCTTTCTGAATGCAGCAAACAGCCAGCAATATATTTTATTAAAATAGAAAACACTTTCCTGGGTAAATCTCTGCAAGCCTTCATGACACAACACATCTTTTTATTGTACTCTTAAGCACTTTTAAGCATTATGATGCAGCTCCTTTAAAAAAAAAAAAAACAAAAAACCACAAAAAAACACTTTCTATACGGTTGGGCTGGAAACAGCATTTCGATTTTAGCTGAGCTGTGGATACGCTTCTTTTTGGCTTCAGTGGCTCATCTCTAACACTAACAGCAAGCTACGCAACCTGTAAGGGGATGCAGAAGCCATCACCCTAATGAGCAAAGCAATGGGTTTGATGTGACTCAGTGCCCCTATTTAATAAGGGAAGAAGCGTACATTTTACAGAGCATTTAAAAAAACCAGCAGTCTGTCCTGGTTTGGGCTGGGACAGAGTGAAGGTTCTTCCCAGCAGCTGGTGTGAGGCTGTTTGGGTTTGTGCTGAGGAGAAGCTGATCACACACTGATGGGCAGAGCTGCTGCCAGGACAGTCAAGGACTTTCCAGCTTCTCTGCTGTGCCCGTGTCTGCAGGGGCAGGAGGAGCTGGGAGGGAGCACAGCCCCAGTGACCAGCCCAGGATTCGACCTCAGGTTTAGGGCTGAGACCCAAACTGGCCGA
>NW_010117912.1:11861-15276 GCF_000699245.1 Pterocles gutturalis
AGGATCATTGGCCAGGAATGGGCTGAGCCTTGGTCATCGGGTGGAGAGCAGTGTCACTGTGTGTCACTCATTTGGATATTTGCATATATTACTATTATTATAATAATTATCATTATTTCCAATATTGTTGTAGTTTAGTTATTAAATTGTTCTTATTCCAACCCACGAGTCTCTTTTCCCTTTAACCCTTTAATTCTCCCTCCCATCCCCAGGAGCAGGGAGGGTGAGCGAGCGGCGTTGTGTAAAACTACACTTACCCTTAAGTGCAGCAATTGCCTACAACCACTTGTTGTACACAGCTTTACACATTTAGTAATTCTACCCAGCTGCAGCAATACCAGTCACACCCTGTTTTTAAGCTAGATCGAGGCACCACCAAGTGCCCTCCAGGCTTCCTACCATCACCACCTGCATCTCCCATCGTTTACAGCACTCAAAAACTAAACACCGGAAAATCCACCGTGGCGCAAATAACCCGGGAGGATCCACTGCCCCAGCCAGCACAGCAGAAGGGGACACAGCACACAGGAGGATGGAAGGTGCTCCTACTCCACGCACAAATTGTTTGGACCAAACTAATTACAGCACCATGTTCTTGAACTCATAAAAAATCCATGGTCTTTTCTTTGCCAAGCCACCTTTGGGTTTTGGGGTTGGTTTTTTTATTTTTCTGCGTAGAAAACTAGAAGGATGCCTCTTGGGGTTTGGGGAAGACAGCAGGAAGACAAGACGGGTGATGCAAGTAAGGTTGGGGGGGATATAAGCCTGTAGGGTCCTCAGTCTAATAAAAAAAAAAAAATCACAAAATTTAACTGACATAAAAGGCAAGTGGCAAAGTTTTCCTTAACTTCTGAATGGGGAAAAAAAAAGGCAAAAAAAAATGCAACAAGAGGCAAAAAAGAGGTAGAAAAAATGGAAAAAAAGGCCAAAAAAGGCCCAAAAAGGCAAAAAAGGAGAAAAAAAAAGAAAAAAAAGGAAAAAAAAGGGGGAGAAGAAAAAGGGGGAAAAGGGGGAAAAAGGGGAAAAGGGGGAAAAGGGGGAAAAAAAAGGACTTCCAAAAAAATTAAAAAAGGAAAAAACCCAAAACATTTCAGAACAGATTGTAGATACTGTCACAAAGCAACAAAACCCAACGAATTCACACAAACGGAGCTGTACCAGCAAGCATTTGCAAGCAAACTTGTGCGTGAGTCGCACTGGGGTAAAGGAACGCGAGGAGTTTGCGAATATTTAAAGCACACCAGCAGATTGCAGACGAAAGCAAGTGTGAAACAGATTGCTGGGTTGTTGTTCCCGCAATTGTCCCCTTCAGCGATCATAAAGCGCTTTGTTTAATGGCCATAAAATCAAAGAACAAGCTGTCCTGATGAAGATGTCCAAGAGACTTACAAACGAAAAGCTCTCGGCTCTTTGAAGGAAGTTTAGTTTTTCCTAAAGAAAATGGGCAATTTGGCAACACGACTCCTACTGAAGTCAATTGTAGCTTTGAGGAATAAAACCCCGAGTAGCGCTACGAGGGCAGAGATGTGGTACAACGTGAGCAATGGGAAAGCAATGCTTATGGCAACGTTATTGACTTCATTTGTCTGAACTGGCCACGGAAAGTCATCGCTGTTGGGATTGTCCCAAAGCCGGCACAACGTTGGCCAAACCAGGTAAAACCAAAGGTCCAAGCTGCAACGGTCCAAGCAGCAAATGCCTAAGGGAATGTTCTTGTCCTAACACCAGTTTCTGGTCTAGCACAAGTCATGTTGCAAAATTCCTCCCCCAAAATGAAGAATAAATTTGAGAAATCATTGTTCTCTAACCAGAATGTCACTCTTACACCCAAGGCATGCACTGGGCATGTTTAACCTGTGCATGGATATATCCTTCGATATTTGTTTGGTGTGTTCAAATTTGAATGAAAAGGTTTTATGATGTTGTAAGGGAGAAATTGTGGCATTTCCCTAGCCAAGGCGTTGAGCACATCATTAGGAATCAGGAGTGGTTGACATCTAGACTCCCCAGAACCTGCCTTACCCTCATTTCTAATGATTGCCTGCCTGAGATTTCAAATAACGAACCTCAAGACTCTCTCAAGCAAACCTTTGGTTTCTAGATCACACAATTAATAGGACAGCCTGGGAATACTTTAAATCACTTTGGTCCGAGAAGGATTTTCAAGGCAAAACGTCTGACAGGCTTACAATAAAACCACATCAAAAAGCATGGACTGGAACCCACTGCTGGCCTTTCATATTTGAGTAACCACAAACTGTGAGAACCCGCACAACTTTCAGTTGCATTGATTTTTTTTTTTTCTTCCCCCTTCACTATGAGTAGAAAAAAATCCTTCCAAAAAAAATCACAAGTTAAAGCAATGGCAGAGTGGGAGGTGTTGAAACAACGCCTGAAGGTTTTGGTGCAACCAGACCCCAAGAGAACCTGACAATGAGCAGACAGTCCATGGTGGAGGAGAAAAAAAAAAAAAGCAGGAGGATGGGGGACCACTGAGGATGCTCGTCTTGTAGCATCCAAGACCAGAGGTGCAGATCCAGGAGGGAACAGTGCAGAAATGCAGGAATTCATAGCAGCGATTCTTTAAATACCTACACGTTGAGGAACGGAGAATCCAAAATGAAAAGTGTGTTATCGATGGGAGAAAAACCACCAAAGGAATCGAGGAAAAAACCTTTTTCGTGCAGTAGCACAGGCTCTGACGCAAAAGAAAAACAGCTCTTCAGGTTAGCAGGTTAATTGACTAATATAACCTATGCTGTGTTTTCTGACAAGAAAAGCCCGAACATTTTATTCATGATAATAAAGCAGTCACCGGTCTCTGTATAACCATCTCGCCACCATCCATCTCGGCAATTGTCCCCTGCAGAGGCTCTTTTATGAGTACAGGGCTATGGCACGCTTTGGGATGGGGATCTGATATTTTCAGCCATGAAAGGATATCAATTTTCTTCCAGAAGAAAGCCACATTTTGGATTTTATTTGCTTCGTATAAAGAATGGCTTTTAAAAAAACCCAGCTAACCAAACCAGCTATCTAGAACTTGTAATGAACTCAAGTTTTCACATGAATATTTCATGTCGATTTTCAACAGAGATGAGAAGGAAAAAAAATAGAAACACAAGGAAGAAAAAAACCATGGGTGTGCCAAGAGAGCAACGGGCACGGATGTCCCATCCCTGGAGGGGTTCAAGGCCAGGCTGGATGAGGCTTTGGGCAACCTGGGCTGGTGGGAGGTGTCCCTGCCCATGGCAGGAGGTGGCACTGGATGGGCTTGAAGGTCCCTTCCAACCCAAACCATCCTGTGGTTCCATGAACTTTCATTTTAAGGTAGGGTAGAAGAGGAGCAAGCAGGACTCCACAGGAAAGGAAGCAAAGTTATTTCCAGTAGACAGGACGTATCCAGGTGGGGTAT
>NW_010117912.1:15290-15674 GCF_000699245.1 Pterocles gutturalis
ACCACTACCCCAGCCTACAGTCCAAGGACCGTAGACTTTAAAGAGGGGAGCTAGAAAAGAGCAATAGTCTTATCAACTGGTTTGTGGGTTTTTTTGTTTGTTCCCCCCCCAAGGAAATTTATAGATCTAATCCTTCAAGCTCTTTCTGAAATTCAGAACTTTCTGGAGCCATAGCTTGTTGTTTTTAGAAGTATAGCTACTCTGGGCATCCTTGGAAGACAGCATTTTGGCTTTAGAAGGACTTTGGCTGAAGATATTTCAACAGAGCAAACTACATGTTCCTTCACTTTGATGAGACAAGTACGACTAAAGGTCATCCTTTAAGGATTCCTATTCCAACCTTCAAGGCTGCAATGAATTTGAGATGGCGCTGCAAAGCCAAGG
>NW_010117912.1:15699-31796 GCF_000699245.1 Pterocles gutturalis
CCACTCCCGTAATTCTGTATCACCATGGAAAAAAAGAAAATCAAGCCTCACTTTCCTATGAGCAAGCAAAATCCACAGCTGTGTTCTCCATGCTGTCCATAGCCAACTTTAAACACCAGGAGACTCTGCAATCAGCTGTGTATTTTCAATCACCCCCCTGTGTGTATTGCAAACATTAACTGGTCCAATGGGCCAAACCCCAGAGACCTCCCAAACAACAGCGAGTCTAAAGAAACAGCTCCAGTGTCACAGAAAGTGGAAAAATCACAGAATCCCAGGATGGTTTGGGTTGGAAGGGATCTTCAAGCCCATCCAGTGCCACCCCCTGCCATGGGCAGGGACACCTCCCACCAGCCCAGGTTGCCCAAAGCCTCATCCAGCCTGGCCTTGAACCCCTCCAGGGATGGGGCATCCACAGCTTCTCTGGGCACCCTGGGCCACTGCCTCACCCCCCGCACAGGAAAACATTTCTTCCCAATATCTCAGCTCAATCTCCCCTCTCTCAGCTTCAAACCGTTCCCCCTCGTCCTGTCCCTGCCCCCCCTGATCCAGAGCCCCCCCATCTCTCCTGTAGCCCCCTTTCAGCACTGGGAGGTGCTGGAAGGTCTCCCCGGAGCCTTCTCTTCTCCAGGCTGCACACCCCCAACTCTCTCAGCCTGTCCTCGCACGGGAGCTGCTCCAGCCTCGGCCCATCTCCGGGGCTCCTCTGGCCCCACTAAAAAGATACAGAAGATAAGGAAACAACAAACCAGAGTACAAATTGGTTTAAGACATTTGAAAAAAAATATTTTGGGGCAGAACAGAATATTTGGGATTTTCTGGTATCAAGCTGCAGTGTGCAGCTCTACCACAGAGTGCTGAAGATTCTCCAACAGGGACTCAGCAGTTCTGGTCATCCCCTCCCAACCGAGGCCAAGCAGGGGGTGGTACAGAAACAGAACAAAGACCTCTCCTTCTTCCTGACCAGTCTTCTAAATAGCATCACAACTGCAAAGTTACTGAAGTGCACCAATCCTCTTAGATTTTCCCTCCAACACATCTAAAACACACAATCTAATGAAATACCCGAAGGCTGCACTGCATACACCTTCCCAAACATACTGGGTAGACTGGTTGCACTGGTAGACAGGCATTTTGAGGTTATTCCTGCCCATCCTGAATTGCTCTAAGAGCTTCATTTGAATTCCGAAGGCGGCTCATCCCATTTGTGCACAAATACAGATTTGTCTACGCACACAAACTACCAACTACTGATTTCCAGGCATGACTAACTCTGAAAACCCTGCCTGGAGAACCTGTCCCAGAGCTCTCCTGCAATGACATCTGCCAAAACTGCAGCTCCCAGGCTGCTGCCAGCCAGCGTGGGGAGGGGACACCAACCTCCTGGGGTTCCCAAGGGCCTGGGGAGAAGGTGTCCTTCCCGGTGGCGGTGGCAACAGCAGCTCAATGGAGCTGCATGTCTTATGGAGAAGATGATCACTGTGCATTACTTTGAAGGAACAATACATCCCGGTGTGGGAACCTTTGTGTTATGTTATAGTTACACGTTGACCTTGGGGGGAAAGGGGGGAAGTCAATGGAACGACCTACTCCAGAATAAAAAGGGGCATGAGCAAAAAACCAAACCTACAAGATATAAATATTGCACAAAGAGGAGCCACATTGTCTTAGAAATAAGTGATTTAAAGCATTTAGCTACAATTACGTTAACTACCATGTAAGTCAAACAAACAAACAATTTTCTCTGACACTTCCATCATCACTGAAAATTAAGTTTTTCAGCCCCTAGAGCAGTGCACATATTAATGTTGGCTAATTAGTTTTGTAACTGACTTTGCAGGCTATGTTGAAAGAGAGAGGAGAGAATTAATGTCCAAATGCTTCTCAACAGGCATTTCCACACTTCAAAACTATAACGAACCAGAAAGTGAAGCTGCTGGGAAGTTGCCTCATGCTGAAATGACAGAAGTTATTTAATTCAGGGCTGACTAAGATAAGTTATTCATCTTAATCAGGCCAAGTAGGAGGGCACAGAAAACCCGACCTTTAATAAGAAGAATAAGATATCATTTCTTTTTAAAAGACCAGAAGTATATAGTCCACTCAGACTAAAATCTATACCAATACCGGGCAATTACACAATAGCAGAGCGCACCTTTGATTGACTAGAGCTCTTCTAGCGTAATTACACACGCCTGCTTCTCTCCCTGATGTTTCCAAATAGCTAAATTAGATACCTGTACCACTGATTCCTATCATCAGGGAGAGACCTAGCTGAAACAACAACAGCTTCAACATACTTACAGTTGTGGGTTTTTTTTTTTTAAACGAGGTTGAACTCTCCTAGAGCTAGACTTGATGGTCTAGCTTCATCATCGCAAAAATTGGCCAACAGTTCTTTGTTGGGTTATACTCTAACCAACTCAATTCTCTAGCGGCAACGCCACTAAAGACGACGTGAGAAGAGCTCGGTTGGATGCCAACGCTGCGTATGTGATTGCCAGGCTGATGCGATGGTGTCCTACGTGGACATATTAAAGCTACAAATGGCCAGCTGTAACCAGCCATCTGCGAGTTCAACCAGAGATGAGCTCAATTAGGCACAGAAGTGACAGTGGCATATTCGAACACAAACGGGCCATCAATTTCCCCCTGAGCTGGCATCTCTTGTCAACATTAATATTTTAGGATGTTTTTCCTCTTCAGGGCATCTCTTCTTTCTGCTATAATTTCCTTCAGTTGGTGACCAAAGTCATAGATCAATGCAGAGAGCAGGCAGCTTTTGTATTTTGGAAAAAGCCTCCTGGCACTATGAGTTGCTTCCCATTCATAGATTTTCAATTTAGGGGTAGCAGAAAAAGTTACTATTATTTGATCTGACCTCCTGCATAGTATGAGCCACCGAATCGCACCATGGGATTGACCTAGAAAAGATCCTTCCCAAGGCCCTCAAATTCTGATGAGAGCCATGCTTCTAAAAAATAATTGGCATTGCTCCTCCCATCATCAAAAAGAGGAGAAAAACAAAACAGCTTTTGACTTTTTTTACCCCCAGTTGCAGAAACTGGATGTTACATCTTTGGCTCATCGCTTAGCAGATCCTCAACCCATCATGAATCTTCTACAATTCCCTTTCACAGACACTGACTCCCACCATCAAATCTCAAGATGTTCTTCCTTGGATGAAATGAGTAAATTGTGATGCTTTAGTCTCTTGCTTATCCTCCAGATAACAAATCAATCCTGTGGTGTTGTTCTGTGCCATCGGCAACACCCAAGACATTGCTGAGACCAGAGTGGACCCAGTACTCCAATAACCAGTTACACACAACACTAACACTATGGACTTATTATTCTACTTATAAAGGCAGAAACTGGGAATTTACGTACAGTTATTATATCACAGAATCACTGAATGGTTTGGGTTGGAAGGGACCTTCCAGACCATCCAGTGCCACCCCCTGCCATGGGCAGGGACACCTCCCACCAGCCCAGGTTGCCCAAAGCCTCATCCAGCCTGGCCTTGAACCCCTCCAGGGATGGGGCATCCACAGCTTCTCTGGGCACCCTGGGCCACTGCCTCACCCCCCGCACAGGAAAACATTTCTTCCCAATATCTCAGCTCAGTCTCCCCTCTCTCAGCTTCAAACCGTTCCCCTCATCCTGTCCCTGCACCCCCTGATCCAGAGCCCCCCCATCTCTCCTGTAGCCCCCTTTCAGCACTGGGAGGTGCCATGATTTCTCACTCCTCCAACTCACGTTTCCTCTACAAACTTACACCACCACCAAGTTCACATTTTTTTCTCAGATCACAGACACGGAGTAGTGGTGTCGGTGCTATCAAACAAGAAGGTCCATGTGCCAAAGGTCTCCTGGCAGCTTGGAGAATGTGGCAGCAAATTTCGACACCAGTACATCTCATTTTTTACAAGCCCTCCAAAGCACTGTCCAAATGTAGGGACATTCATAGCCTGACCTGTTAACTTTCCTGCACCAGGCTGACACCAAATCCTTCCAAAACACCACTGGAGACTCTGGACAGCGGTGAAGATCCTGACTTACAGTTTGAAAATATTCCAAACCTGATTCATTTTCTTTGACAAAGGATGCCCTAAATCATAGTCTAAGAGAGAAGATGTAAGAGATGAACGAAATACTAACAGGTGAGAGCAGGAAGGAGAAAAAAAATGAAGGCAGGACAATAAATACACAGCACCCATCCCTTGGGAAGTCTGCTGTAAAAATGAACGTCGAAAACCTCCTGCCTAAATGGTATTCAGTGTTCACGGACTTTACAGCAGAGGATGGCAGTGAGAAAAAGCAGCGCTGCTACATTTGGAGTACACTTGGGAGGGGAGAAAGATTTCAGCATTGAGGTGAGGATAATCCCTGCGGTAAATCAATACACTAAACCCATCCTGAAAAAGTTGGGCAGTGCACAGAGTAAAAAGGGTCAGTCCTGGATGGTCGTGGCAAGAAAGGAGGCGAAACGTAGACAATTTTAGGTATGTTAAGGGCACAACTGAGCTCTAGACACCCAAATTTAGTCATCTCTGTATGGGCTTGGTGTTGATGCTCCCAAAGTCACTCTCCATTTGCTAGACACGGTAAGAGGAGCTATTTCTTGCTCCAAGTGGAGGAGAAGAAGCAGAGTGAGGGTGAAGAGAAGAGGATTTGGATGCTGAAGTAAAATAACAGGAGAGAAAACTCACAAGAGCAGACAGGCGGATTAAATTCCTAATGCCACTCTCGTATTTTGTGCATTATTCTCTATTACCACCCTGATACATTTAACGTGTCATTTCCTAGAGACAAGATAGAAAGGTTTCCTATCCCTATTTCCTAATGTCATCACCTCATCGTAAGCCTCCTATAAAAGCTGCCTTTTTATTTCCATTTTCCCCTCTTTAAGATGTCTGAAGATACTTAAACTCGGTGCTCGCTGGAGAGGGAATAAACACACAATTTACAATCTCATCTCCTCCATGCCTCATACGAGACAAATTGTTCCCATTTTTACTTCGGGTCAAGTTTTATACTCTGCAAGGCCTGAACTTTTGCTCAGTGCTCCAAACTCATTTTCCAACAGCTACACATTCGATCCACCGTGTTTGCACACCCAAAAGACCCTTTCGCCTTAAGGCCGATGAACATCAGCACTGACATGTCCAAGTGGCTGGTCAAAGAGGATTAACTGCAGAAATAAAAAAAAAAATAAAGAATACGGGAATCTTAGATATTTCACAAGATCCTGATGGAGACACTGGAGTTGAAGTACACTGCTTTCTCGGGAAGGAGTGATGTAAATTGAGTTTCAACCCAGTGACGCTGCTCTGTCCCATTAACCCGACGCACCGAGCCCCGCTGTACAACTTCTCCCCGCACGTTTCCCAAGCAATACTCTCCGAAGAATTCTGACTACTAGACCTTTCAACACGCTCCCTTTTCTGTCCTCTGCACATCTCCGCTTAAGCTCCGGCTATCTACGTTTCACTCTGCGCTGCGATAAGCAGTTAGGCACTCGCAATGCTCCTCCTGGGAGCAGAAGGGATTGATAGCTGGGAATTACCTGCAGGTCGCAGCAGATTTTCCTTTCTTTTGGGTTAAGGTTAGAGAAGACGCGCAGAATTACTACAGCACAACCCACAGGAGACAGGCAACTGGAACTTGACTCCTTCTAAAAATACAGCCCAAAAAAAGAGAAATATCTTCCTCCAGGGCTGCAGCATAGATTAATGTAAAGCTTAGAAATAATCTGAACAGGGTATCCTGCCACTGCTGCTTCATCACCTTTCATTTCCCCCAGCCTGGGAATTGTAACATGGTGGGAGGAGATGGAGGAGGTGTTCTCCATCAACGGTGTCACCGGTTTATAGAGGACAAAAAGTGACAAAACAAAATCTGTAAGGTAACGGAGAAAAATCGAAGAGAGCAGCCACCTCCAAAGGAAGGAAGGAAGAATGGAAAATTTAAAAATCACATTTCAGAGACATCCTCAGAACAGAGGGGTAGACTTGTGTACACTTAAAACTTGCAGCATAGCAAATTGCTATTAATCGTTATTTTAGCTACTAAATGTTTTTATTGAGAATCCATATTAATTATATGGATATTAATCCATATTAAAAAAAAACCTGCAAGCCATAAAAATAATCTTGGATAATACCAAAAAGTGTAAGAATTTTTGGGCAGACTTTTGTTTCTGCAGACAGTCCTTATAAATGTATCTAATAATGGCATGGCAACGATTTAAAACAGTTTGCTCAAGTTTCACAAGTATTTCTAAGAAAAGAGGAATGGAAGAGCAGAGATCCATGAACTACAGAGTCACTAGATGTAAAGACGGAGCAAGACAAATAACAGCGTTAAATGAATTTAAGACTAAAACACGCCAATATGTTGCTTGCATTCCAGCTTTTTCCTTAAAATATCCATCAGTCTGAAAGTAACTTAATTTATAGAGACATTTTTCATTCAGGCCACTGCTGAAATATTTTAACCGAGCTCCAAAGCACAGTATTTATTTCTCAGTCTAGATTCTTTATACATTCCTAGATAACGTTTAACCTCAGGAGCCACCAGGCAATGCAATGCTGACTCCAGCTTACTTTCCTGCCAAGAAAGTGAGAAGGAAAAGAACAGCCGTCCTAGTAAAAATTTATCTACCTTCAGAGAACACCGAAAACCTCAAAGACTGAAATTATTTCCAAGATTAAGGGTTATCTGTTTGAAACCCGCTGATTATATTATGTTCACTGCTAAGAGCAAAAACATCTGAAGCAGAAAGTGGAAGAAGAGGAAAAGAGTTATCAGCCATCATCCTGCTTTATCATAAGAAAGGAGATCCTCAGATTGAATAAATTTATACTATTCCCACTATTGCACTGGAAAGTACAACCAGATACAGATTTATTTTTATTTTTTTTTTAGATACGCAAGAAATGGGCACTTGCAGAGTATCTCGGTCACCCTGCGTGCTTAGGGTGTAACATGACATTAGCTTCAATAGAGAAGCAGGAAAAAAGGATGGTGAAAAAAAAAATCATCAAATGCATCTGGGATAAACAAGGAGGAAACATATTGTGGAGGGTGTAAAGCAGACTTTTTGTTAATGGTTCAAACAAAAAAAAAGTTGGGAGGTTTGGTCCATGGTTAAGTAAAGAGGAGAAAGCTCTGGCACTAGAAATTGGGTTTTTAAGTAGTACGCTATAGCTTTCCAAATCCTGGGTGGCTTCTCCCAACTTGCTATGTTCCAGGGGGAAAAAACCAACCCAAACCCAACCACCCCAAAACATTTAGATAAACTTTTAATTTGAAAATAGGGATTAGCCTTTCCTTTACCAGGTTACTGTGGGAGCTACTGTGGGTCAGAGCTTCAGCACAGAAACCTCCTCTTTCGAAACAGACGGAAAAAATCTCCTAAATTGCGGTGGGTTTGTATTTACGCTGCCCCAGTTCTGGGAATGCAGGGCATTCACCCCTATTTTTTGGTGCTCTGCAGAAAGTGCAGCATCAGGATACCATAACAGCATCATTTGTCACTGAAGCTGTAATCGAAAGGACACGATTATAAATCCCCAAACAGAAGCATTTCTAGATTAGTGGAGCTTATCCTTAACTGAAGGTTAATGCTATGCATACGTGAATAAATACAAGAGAGAACTATAAAGAAAGTCATTTAAGAGATAGAATTCCATTTTGTCATATCAACCTCTCTCCGTCGCGATGCCCAGCAACTTTGCTTAATCTTCCAAACCACAGCCGCCACCAGGAGCAAAGACAGGAAACAACTGTAAAGGGAAACAAAAAAAAGAAAAATAAATCTTATTGTCCTTGTTCATAATATAACGTCAGCTGAAAAATTTTAGCAAATCATAAAAACGAGACTTCAGATAATACTTAGAGGGACTTTGATGGAAGATAATACAGCGCTGGGCACAGTTCAGTGCTCACGATACCCGGGGAGGAAGGATGTGCCTCTATTTTCAGAGAAAACTGTTGTTCCAGAGTTACCTATTTGACCTCATATTATGACGCTCATCAATTTTTCACCAGGAAATCAGAACAGTAAGGCAAAAAGATTTAATCAATTTGGAAAAGCCACTACTGACAACCTTCGTAGATATTTAAAGAAAGAGGATAACCCCAAAAACAGAAAAACCTTGAAAGAAGCAGAGAAAATTGCTATTTTTCTTTTCTAAATAACAAAAATAAGACAAAATATACAGCAGTTGGATTTTTTTTAACTGCCTGCTGCAGAACTATAGGTATTTCTTGATTTCCCCATATCTTTATTGCTTTTCTTAAAACTAAAGAGAGAAAAAGGATGAATAGATTTATCAACTTCCAGGGAAAATGCAAAGAAGCAGATTTAACAAAAAGCAGTTATAATAATAATAATAATAAAAGCCGACTTTATTTGCAGTTAGGATCTTATCACACTGAATACATAACAAGCAACTTCAAGGCACGCAAGCTTTCTAAGATTAATTTTTTTTTTCCTTTTTTTCCTTCTATCTGAACCCCAGTGACAGCCTCTCTTCTCAAGTACTGCACCGATGGGTACAAGACTGTGTGTCCAAACCTCCTTCCCCACACTCGGGCATATATTTAAAGAAGGTGCTTAGAGGAAGATGAACCAGAAGAGATGACTTATTTCCTGAAGTGCACTATTTATGGCAACCGCACGGCTCGGTTCTTGCAGTTCTGGGGCTCCCAATGGAGACCCACAGCCATGTAGGACAGGCTGCGGTGGGAGAAAGACCGCGACCGCTCAATACTCCCTGCCTTGGCAAATAAATTCAGCTCTGCTTCCAAAAATCGATCCTTTCCACAGATTCCCAGAATTCCTATTTCCAAACAACACTGTGGTTTTTCCACTCTGCTCTCCCACCCTTACGCATACAAACATTCATCACCCCGATGGCTTCTTCTACCCCGATGGCTTCTTCTACCCCAATGGCTTCTTTGACTTGGATGTGAAACCACACGTTGAGCGAAAAAACCCCAGCTTATGATGATGGATGGCATCTCATCCCACCAGTTGTCCCCTCTCTTCATAAATACCGCATCATTTGCCCTGTACGATCTGCCAGGGACCGCACATTTTGTCCTTCAAGTACTTTACTTCAGCATCCTACACTTCAGCAAAGGGTAGTGCAGAGATTTGGAAATATTTCTCATTAAAAAAAACCCCACGATACACAGCAGGAAACATTCCCCGAGATGCAGAAGGAGCAGAGTCTGTTCCTGATTACATATCATTATCCAGACCCTATATATTATGAAAATCGTGTGCGATCGGGCACCAAATACTCAAGGGGCAGCCAGTAGACAAAGTGATTATATTTTTCAAGCTTAAATATGTAGAGAAATATATTTAATATCATATAGTATATGACATTAAAAAATTGGCATTTGTGTGACTTCAGCATTAAAAGGTCCGCATGGCTTTCAAAGACTCCTACAGCTGATTTCTTTCTAAAGTTAAGTGGGATCACAGAGAGATTTGATTGGCCTTTTTAAAAGGTACGTATTCCAAATCGCTTCTCTCACATATTCTCTAAATATTAAAATCTGACATTGTTCCACTGGAAAAGCCTGCCCATTTTTCTGCAAACAGAAAAAGTTTAGACAAGCACTTTTCATGGCTATTTTGTTTTCCTTTTTGAGAAGTACTGGATTACAACTGACTTTTTGCAGTAAAAAATGATGTGCTCCCATGAATTAGTAAAGTGTATAAATTAAATCATTAATTGCTATTTCGGTAAAGCAGCTAACACGCATTATTGATGATTGAGGATTTCATACCTTCTGCTTTCCCTTTCTTTCCCAAAGATCTCAAAATGTATCCAAGCAAAACCAGCAGAGCTAAGATCATGAGCTAAATCTTCGCTCTGCTTTGTTTTCAGCAGCATTTTAACATCACTGTACAAATGGAGGGTGGAAATAAACCAAAATCTTCAAGGCAACTGGGAAATATGTTCCTGGCTCTACATTTAATTTGACCATGAAAACAAGAAGATTCCAAACATCCGCAGGAGTCCCCAGGACAGGCTGCCCAAGTGCAACGCCTGCCAGGCGATCGCGCTCACGTCGTGACTCCAGTGGGACGTTTCATCTCAGGATAAAGTACTTTAGATATCGTTTATGGGCAATGACAACTGACATGGCTTATTCGAGTCTACCTGCTTATTTTGGGAAAGGAGATGGAATTCCAAAGGGCAGAGGAAAAGGGTCAGATGCTTCATCAATCTCCAGCACCTCTGGGTTAGTAAGAGCCATTTCAGAGCGATTTACCTTCAGGAGGAGTTTCTCAGGAGGTCCAGCTGTGGATGCCCCCATCCCTGGAGGGGTTCAAGGCCAGGCTGGATGAGGCTTTGGGCAACCTGGGCTGGTGGGAGGTGTCCCTGCCCATGGCAGGGGGTGGAACTGGATGGGCTTGAAGGTCCCTTCCAACCCAAACCATCCTGGGATTCTCTGAACCTGCATTGTGCCATGCCCAGCGAGCAAAGTCCACGAGGTCTCCACCTCTCTTTAGGTGACCCTTCCAAGACATATGTGCTCCATTCACGTGTATCTACCAGACAGCACCAGGACCACATACACCGAACTGAAAACAGATGTCAAAACACGCTGAACTCCTATGAGGATGGCTCCTTTTCAGTAAAAATGTGACCTCAGCGAGTTGTAAACTTCAAGTATGAACCTTTTATTTTTGGTTGATTTGAACACGGCATCTCTATACATATTCTCCCTCGGAGAACAAAGCCAGAGTAGAGAACTAAGAGGATCACCCTTATCCCTATAGTAAATCCCCTTTCCGAAATGCAACATTTCCTAAGATTGTACGTGCCAGAGTCTTCCACGGGTTTCTCTTTCCTGCCTCACTTCTGGCAACCACAGCCAAGACTTTCCGAGGAAAGCACAGAGAAGAATTAACAATTAAGGACTAAGAAAACCTCCTTCTAAAACACCCACCACAATACCCCGTATTTCAGAGGAATAGCACCATACATCTTTGTACCGTCACAAGGAGGCAGCAAACACCCACAAAAGCTATAAAACCATTCAGGAAATCTATTTTCCCCCTTGGCAGCACTCGGGGAGGAATTAAAGGCAGCACCCACTTGCTGGGCTGCAGTCCATCACCTGCTGGAAGAGCCCCGGGGTAAAGTCAAGTCAACATTTATCTGCTGGGTTCACTCATTCTGCAATAAGTTAAAAAGACCTGTCTTCATGTCAGTAGCTTTAAAGGAGCTTTTTTTCTCTACCTTCTTTTGGAAAGCAACACTGTAAATAAAGAAGCAGTGGAAAGAAACAGCTGGGTGGAACGAGAGCCGTGTTGGAACATGATTCGGAGTGAAAGCCTACGGCTGGCAGGGGCCTGGGCAAACGCCGGGCTCTGCTCTGCTCTCTCCTGAGCAGCCTCAGCAATCTCTCTGCCAGCTACAAACAGCCACCCATTTCCAAATGGCTTTAAAAAGAAAGCTTCGCTGCAGGACTTGTTTTACCTTCTCCTGTTTCTTTCTCCTCCAAGAATAACAGCCTGCCAGGAGCCTCCTTCATCCCTGACGCTCACCGTTCATTCAAGTCTTCTCTCTGCACCTCCTCGCACCTCAAATAACCCTTTTGTATTATTTCTCCTCATCCGACTGAAAAGAAGGTAAAGGGGACAGAAACAGTCTTGGGCTTGTAACATCCCGGTGCAGTCTGGCTGCAGTCCTGCAATCGCATGTACGGGTGAAGGAGCACATCCAGAAGCTCCACCTGAACCATCAGCTGGTGGATTTCCATTTTCCTAAGGCCAGCGATAAGTCCACTTTGCAACCAGCTGAATTTTTTCCCACAGAAGAAGTGGAAACCAGAAAACTCCCAACCAGACGGGAAGGAAAAAGAGCCATCCAGAGCCACCTAACACCCCTAGAGAGTTTTTAATCCCACGGAAATTTGGGCATGACTCCTCATTTGGGTCAGGTTCGACCAAACGCGGCTTTCATTGGCTTATAGGAGTTTATGCTTATGCAGCATAAATATTGCAATACAGGGAGAAGCTACACTTACATTTTATGGACAACACTCTATTTGATAAATAGCTTAATTAAGTAATTCTTAATTATTTATTAGATTATTTCAATACAATAAATGAGCAACATGGTTCTAAGTAATCTCCCCGCAGTTGGCCTCAACACACGCATTAATCGTTGGCTGATAAGCCTTCAGCACTCTATATACCACAGGGTGTTCCCACCCTGACACAAAAATCGGACCTTAAACACCGTGTCTGGTTTTGTTCTGTACTCTAAGCTCCTTTTTCACAGCAGAGAGGATATTCTCCCCACTCCAGGTATCCTTAAAGCTCTTCAAACAAGTCCACTTGCACTTTTAGATGGCTGGAAAACTTCATCAGCACTTCGATGTGATGCATTCTCACGAGGAGAGAAGAAAATCCATCTGGCATATTAGGGTCCAATTATTAAACCCTCTTACAATGTTTATCAACATCAGAATTGCCAGTAAAAAATGGCAGTTTTAAATGCCAAAAACATACAGCGGCTTTAATACTAATGTGCTTTAACGTATATAGATCACTTTATTTCAGAAAGCACTCCAATGATTACTAGAAGCATATCCCAAATTATTTTTATGAATTGGAAGCTATTTAAGTGCTATTTAAAAGTAAATTTTAATATGCTGGAGAGTTATATGATGCATTTTTAAGTACTCGATGCATTAAACCTTGAAACAATTGGACCAAGGACCTAACGCTGAAGGAGCGCACGTGGTTTGCAGAGATGCTCGTCTGGAGTCAAGAAAAAACCAACAGACCTGATTGACACATTAATGACCTTATCCTTCCACTTCAGACACCACCAAAGTTCAACAAGACACAACCCATTGAGGCAGGTGATATTATTTTTTCTTTTGCGTCTGTTTTAAAAATCCACTTACTTGCTAGCACAGTCTGACACCCTGTCCAACCGTGGCAGCTTCCATAAAAACAAGGTCAGTCTAGGGAGAGGTTTGAGGTCTTTTGGGAGAGCAGGCATTAATATATTTGTCTGGTTTGTTTGGTTTTTGTTTTTTTTATTTGGTTTTGTTTTGCTTTTTTGGGTTCGGATCTGCAAGTCCTTCTATGTGATCACAAAGGGCGTAACATTAAATAAAGGGAAAAGAAATAATCTTGCAGATCTAGAAGATGGAGCTGTAAGTGAACACACCAAAACTCATGGGACCAATGGATTGGACATCAGCTGGACACCTACATCTGGTAACTGAACATCCCTTCGGTGTCCATCACCTGCACTGATTAGAAGCCCTTCGACACAACACACACAGAGACCTAAACTAAGGTGTCAAAGCTCTAAACTAAATCCTGCCCAACAAAGGTTTAAAAACCCAAAGTTCTCATATCACACCCCAAACCACTGTGCTGTCACAAGAGACTTCAGAGGCCAAAACCATCAATGGGCAGAGATAATGACGGGACTAATAAATGGAGAAGAGACCAAATGGCCTCACTGCTCCAGTCCATGTGTGACCATCGTGGAGGACAAAGAGTGACGAGGACAAAACAGAAAGCAGTAAAATCATGGATGCAGAACTGTTAAACTTCTTCTTGTTAGAAATAATTTGAAGATATTCCCAAGCTCTTCCTTTTCCCTGGGGAAAAAATAAGTGATGCAGACTGCATTTTGGGAACATATTTAGTAAGGTCCTTTCTGCTGCAGTAAGAAATTATTTAATGAGCAAAAAGAGTAAATAGAATATCTGCAGCACAACTCTGGATTTGAATTATTGCACTAGACCTTTCCCACTCATTGAAAACACTGGGCAAATGTTTACAGCCTGGAAAAACAATATACACCATGTTAAACCATCTGCCTGAGTCTTGTACGGAGATAAACATCGCTCCCTCTAAAGCTTTTCTGAGAAACAAGTCCAATTATTTGTACCAAAGTAAAATTATTTTTGCACTATTTGATATTCAGACTTCAGCAGAGACACGTGAAGTTTCCTGTGCACCATGAAAACACAAAACTTGCCTCCACTTCTGTTCCGTTTCTCTAATGGAAAACTGTAAAACTATGATGGGTCTACAGAGAGTCAGTGCTGAACACCCCTAGAAGGATGTTTCAAGGGCAGATATGAAAGACGAGACATACAGCAGCCAAGAAATGGGGTGAACTGTGCGTGTGAGGACGCAGAAGTGCAGCAGAAGCCATCAGAGGTCTACGGTAAGTCAATGTAACAAAGCTCAGGAGGTGATCATAGAATAGAATCATAGAACAGAATCACAGAGTGGTTTGGGTGGGAAGGGCCCTTCAAGCCCATCCAGTGCCACCCCCTGCCATGGGCAGGGACACCTCCCACCAGCCCAGGTTGCCCAAAGCCTCATCCAGCCTGGCCTTGAACCCCTCCAGGGATGGGGCATCCACAGCTTCTCTGGGCACCCTGGGCCACTGCCTCACCCCCCGCACAGGAAAACATTTCTTCCCAATATCTCAGCTCAATCTCCCCTCTCTCAGCTTCAAACCGTTCCCCCTCGTCCTGTCCCTGCCCCCCCTGACCCAGAGCCCCCCCATCTCTCCTGTAGCCCCCTTTCAGCACTGGGAGGTGCTGGAAGGTCTCCCCGGAGCCTTCTCTTCTCCAGGCTGCACACCCCCAACTCTCTCAGCCTGTCCTCGCACGGGAGCTGCTCCAGCCTCGGCCCATCTCCGTGGTCTCCTCCTGACAAGTTGCAGGGTCACCAGCATGATCCTCAACTGCTTTACGGCCAGCTGTGTCCAACGACCAGTTAGAACACAAGCCATGCTCTCAACTTTTGTTCTGCTGTTTCTTGTGGTGCTTACACATCCTTATTTCATTCAAATAATTCTTAAAACTCCTCTTGTAAACCTCTACGGAACTGTCCAGTAAGGCAGAGAAGCATGGAAGAAACAGAGGTACACCTTTTTTTTAAAAAAAAAAAAAAAAAGGAAGAAAAGGATCATTGGTGAGCAATATGAGTTTAGAAGACCAAATATGCCAAAAAACAAATGTTTTCCCATCTTCTGCATGCAGAAGTACACTGGTGAAAAATGCATATTATAGAGAAGTGTAGCAGCATATATAGATTTCTGGAAGGTAAGGAAGCACAGATACCAATAAAACAGTTTACTAGAGACCGTCAAAATAGCTCAAACTATCTGCTGAAAGACAACAGCGAGATTTGTAAATTAAAGAGCTATGTTATAAAAAGCAGAGAGGAGGAAACAGAAAAAAAACACAGTTTGCTTGCAACTTATTTAGCTTTGCAAAGGTTATCAACGGTTAGAATATAATTTCTCCTGCGGCTCCAATTATAATGCAATATTAATGACCCCGTAACTTCACCGTTCTACCCAACCTTTATCCACTGACATTTTCTTCGCTTAAAATAAAACGTTAACGTGTTGCAAAATAAAATAATGGTAACGTACAGCCACACGCCTGACTTCATGCTGAACATCGGCTCCAGAAGGAGCTCCAAGAGATGAACAGCACCTCTAAATGTCAGGCAAACTCCCTCTGACCCAAAGCACCTCTTAAATGAAATGGAAATCAAACCCAGCAGTTGCGTTTTGTCTTGCTCTGCGCTGCCTGATGTTGTTTAAATGCATGGTCAGGTTCCTGGCTTCTCTGGAAGGTTGTGTGTCCAGCCAGCGCGCGTGATACTCCATCAATGCGGCAGTGCTGGAGTTTGGCAATGCAGACTGGACTCCAGTGCCCGTTGGAGGGACTGACTTGACCTAAATTATCACATGTGCCAGCAATGAAACTGAAAATCGAAAGCCCGTTTGCTCATACGCTTCTCCATCCAGCTGCAGGCACAGCTGCTTCTTCCAGCAGCACCAGAGAAGTGTTTAGGATGGGGTTACAACGAGGTGGAGAAGGTGGCTTCTAGAAGATGGAAATGTGCCACAACGTCACCAGCACACAGAAGAATTTCCAAAATTAGAACTATAGAACCATTAAGGTTGGAAAAGACCTCAAGGATCATCAAGTCCAACCGCCAACCCAGCACCACCCAACCCACTAACCCATGTCCCCAAGCACCACATCTACACGTTTCTTGA
>NW_010117912.1:31898-36534 GCF_000699245.1 Pterocles gutturalis
CAGTGAAGAAATTTTTTCTAATATCCAGCCTAAACCTCCCCTGGCGCAACTTGAGGCCATTTCCTCTTGTCCCATCACTTGTTTGTTCCTTTAGAGAAGAGGCCAGCACCCAGCCCACTACACCCTCCCTTTGGTTAGCTGTAGAATTTTGCCGTAGAATGGGGAAATATAGCAAGACCCTTGAACGTGCTAACAGAAAGTCATTCTAAAGATCCATTTCTCAGAACAAAATCTCTTTCTGTGTCCACGACACTCAAAGAACTCACATATATCCATAGGGGAACGTCCCACCACTACACATTTCTCAGTTTTCGAGCTAGCGTATCTGTAGGGGAACGTCCCGCCACTACACATTTCTCAGTTTTCGAGCTAGAGGTGGCCTATATCTCAAAGGTGGTTTTACCAACAGTCTTCAGGCTTTGCAGAAAGCATTTTCGTTGCCTCTACTTAACGTGCAAATTCCCAGCCAACTCTATCTCATTAACATCACAGGGGGCTATCGGATATTACTTATTTATGGTCTGACTTGGATTCAACTGTCATTATGAAATGCACCCTAGAGCATTAAAAACACAAGTGTTTCAACTGTTTCCCCTACAAACAGCAGAGATAAATCACGCTGGTCTACTACACCGGTTATTTAGTGAGTTCTAGCGACTGTAAAATAAAATACTGGGAGAGGAACTTAGCGGCAGCTACAGTTAAAGAATCGAAGAATTTTTAATGCGTTATAAATGCTTATTGGAAAACACCAATAAACTGTCTTCTCCTGAACGTTCTTATTCCCCTGGCACTTTGGGATGTTAAATAATGTTGCAACATTACTTCTTAAGCAGATCCACGTGATAGCAGCGAGGGAGGGAAGGAAAATCAGTGCTGACTATCTTCAATCTGCCCAACTTTTGGACACATATTTTCAGTTGCATGGGCTCACTGAGATATATAACGCACATATCTTCTGCTTCAAACTGTGATTCTCTTCCAACAATGGAACTGGAGGAATCACTCATGTCGAAGAGTTTTAAACTCTCATATGCAGGTGGATCTGGGTCTGTAAAGAACTAATGGATGGTTCTTAAAGTGCAGATTGATCTTATGCCATTAAGAAAAAAACCAAGGAACAAACTGCTTCCCTATTCGTTCTCCTTATAAGTAATTACGCTGCCACAAAGGTTTTTAGGGAAGACCTTGACTGTGATGCATTCAGCAGAACAAATGCTTATGTCTGAGCCAGGAGTAAACACTTACTCCGTAGGCAGGTGGTGGTTCAAGCCTGCTGTTTACCTGGGAATGTATTAAAACACACTCCACTCCGTAAAAGCTACATAATAAAAACGGAAATTGAAATAAACCACTTGTCTGAAGGACCCATCTGGACCTCCTTGCTTTAATTAAGTTTAGCACAGAAAGTTAAAGCAACGTATTATTCCCACTGCTCGCTTTAAAACAGGCATAGCATTGCCTAGGTTAAACCAGGTTGTAAGATCTGGAGGACTGTTTACTCCATGTGTATCCCTCCCCAGGGAGTTCTCCGTATCGATCAACTATCGGTTTATACTTGTGGGGCATTAACAGTTCAACAGAGGCGAACACGTTAGATTTTGAAACCGTAAAGAGATGGGCTGCTATGCTTCAGGAGACATTCAACCTCTTTGTTAGGGCGATGCCTTTTTGGAGGGTGGAAGAGGAAACGAGTATTGGAATTTCTTCTGCTGGTTGCAACTCCTAGGGAATCATCAGTTCACTTCACACTAACGAATTAACTTTATCAAGTAATTTAACAATTTAACATATTTCCTAATTCAATACTTTAAACATACTCGAGATTTCCATTTTCCAGGCTGTGATGTGAGCAGGACTTTTAAGCAAAAAAAATTCAAAACAATAAAACCCAAACACTATACTGAGAAACAAACCCCAAAGATCTTGCCTGAAGAAGAAATATTTAGCAATCTTAAATGAAAAGTACCTGAAAAACGTCACAAAGAACTGCACCAGGTCCATAAAGTTGCTGTGTTGTGAGAATGCAATCTGCAAAAGAAGAGCAAATGCTTTCTGTTACTGAATGGGAAGTAAACTTATATTTAAGAAGTAAAGTTGAAGGGATCAAAAAATCACAACGAAATACATCTTTATTTAAGGCAACCAATACTTTTCAACACTGTTTTCAAAAAGCATGGAAATATTCAGAGGAAAAAGAAAACAAACTATAACCTCACATTATTTTGAAATAATAAAAACATGAGTACAAAAAAAGTTAGAACCCTGAAAATAGAGAATCTTTAATTATTGTATACACACAGCAACCCAAAGTATAACATTTAACAGCCCAGAATCCATGCTCCTACTGAAACCATATTCGAACAGCAAAATCTCCTTGAACAACTTACACCAAGAGCAGCACAAAGGCACGAGACACAGAAGAGAATAGAGACTGTAAAAACAGCCATGGCATGCATCTTAACTCCCTGCCCTGCGATCCACACACGGCAGAGAAAAAGGGAAAAACAAGCGAATATTTTGGCCAAAAACCAGAGGGAAGAAGCGAACAGGAAACTGGGAGGTGGTTAGAGGCAAAAGGAGAGATTAGGGAGCCTGGCTAAAAATAACAAAGCGGAGGGGAGGCAAGCCAAGAGCAAGGCAACTTCTGCAATATTAGGAATCACAAGTTCTTTCCAGGTACCTCCTATTTCCTCTGACTATCAATCTCAGCCCCACGACGGGATATTATTAACTCTTTCATGAAGTTAACTGCATTTATTTCCAAACTACAGAGAAATCTGCACTTTCAACAGCTTGCTGTGGATACTCAATTCACTTCAAGTGTCATTTGCTGGGTTTTTTTTCTTAATAAATCGCATGTTATGGTACTATTAGAATAAATACAAATAGCTCCTCCCACCAATAGTCACATCCCAAAAATCAGGAATATATGCACAATAAATTATTCCTTGGATTTTTGTTGCTCATTTTTATTTTATAATATCCATTGTAACTTGGTCTAGAAGCTGAGCAAAATAATTTTATTCTAAATAAATCAAAAAGCTCTGAAGCCGAAAGTTCCTTTCTAGGGCACAACTTGTGTTTTGCCGGGAAGCGAACTCGAAACCTGCAGACCAGATGCTTGTGACCTCAAGATTACTGCCTACAAAAGACAAGAAAACACGGAGTTTCTTGCTGATTTTTTTCCTTATAAACTGCTTTCCAATAGCTTTCTGATTAGAAAAAGAGAGCGAGGGTGATTTCACTTTTTATTTTAGAACTCAGCGCATGGTAACCAAGGTGGTTTTATATTCGTACAACTATTCTGGCAGTTCTTTAAGGCAAAGATTTTTTTCTTACTAAAATATCACATCCCAAAATAAAAACACACAACAGATCCAGTATATAGAAATATGGACTGAGAGCAACTATGATGCTGACAGACTATAACAGATGGAATTTAAAACACAGACCTTATTATCTATGAGTAGTTTATATTATAAAATCCTTTTGGAGAAAAAATTAAAAGCACAAAGTCATCATTAACTGCAGACGACTATTAGGACCAGTTTGTGATGGAAACCAAAGCTTGCTCCAATGACAATATGGAGAAGAAACAACTATCTGCTAATTTTTTTTTTTTTTTTTATAAAAAAGGATAGATTCTAGGAAAGATTAACGGGACTGCAAACTCATCTCTAAACTGATACCAGAGAAGGGCTTCTTATTTTTTGGAAATACACGTGTAGGAAAGAAATAAAACAGAGAAGGGAACCGTGGCTTCGTTTCACCCAGAAGCACTAGAAGTACTTTACCAGCCGTGGGTCTCTCTCCTACCTGGTGGAGCTCTTCCCTTGCAAAGCCCAACTGAGGATCTGTATCTCACACACAGATTAAAACAAAACAAAACAAAAGCCTAGGCTGGTTTCTGCAATTTACTTCTCGCAAGCTGGAAACACTTTATGTCGGTAAACCTGACCAATCTGTGTCACAGGCAATTTAGGATTGTAATTGTTAATGGTTTGCTTACTTAGAGCTTAATTTCCCCTAATAAAATCTGTTCCTAGGACTTAATTAATTCAGTTACGTAGAAACTTTGCTTAGAAATAGCTGTTAGAAGCTGTTTCCCATATAGGAGAAATACGGCACAAATTTCTTTGCAGTATGGATTTTTAATTAAGTTTAAATGACAGGAGAAGATTCGTTTCTCCATTCTCCAAAAACTCATTTTGTACGAAAGGAAAAAGCAGGGTCGCTGCAAGAAAACCCCATGGATCCTGCGCTGGGGCTTGGGAGAGCATCCTCCAGCGGCAGAACTTCAGCCCAGCTGGAAAATCACTGCTTGCGTAACATATTTGTCCTTCAAAGAAGTTTTATAGGGTGTTCTTTGGAATAACACAGTATCCTGAAGTAGTTCAGATCAAACCAGATCAGAAAATTAATTATTAATTCCAGGGAATATGATAAAGCTGGTGTTTATCGGAGCTGAAAAGGTACCTGACAAAGCCCACCAGCCTGTCAGGCTTCTTCCAACGCCACATCGTTTGAAGTATTGGAAAAATTTGGCTGCTTTCCAGATGAGTAAAAATAGCTGGCTATATGGACTGATTAACATGTATAATTAAGAGCTTTATTTTCTTCACGTGGGTGGGGG
>NW_010117913.1:0-8201 GCF_000699245.1 Pterocles gutturalis
TTCCCGGCTAACGATCCCGGAGCAGGGACGGTCCCGAAAACGCACTCACGGAACGGGGATGACGGTCCAAGCGTCCCAGACTGAGAGCTGAGGGAGGGAGAAGGATTTGGGAGAGGGACCACCTGGAGCGAGATGACCTCGAGCAAAAGGGATCCGGAACCAAAAGGGATCCGGAACCGAAAGGGATCCGGAACCAAAAGGGATGAGCTTCCGGAGGGTCGTCGCTGCTATATGGGGCATGGTGTGTGTTATGGAATAGATTATTGGCCACTTTGGGTCTCAATCCTGAACCTAAGGTTGAATCCTGGGTGGGTGACTGGGGCTGTTAAAGGGAGGAGGAGAAAGGAGGAGAAAAAAGGAGGAGAAAGGATGAGAAAAAAGGAGGAGAAAAGAGAAAAAAGAGAAGGAGAAAGCAGGAGGGAGGAGGAGGAGGAAAGAGAAGAAAAAAGGAGAGGAAGGAGAAAAAGGAGAAGGAGAAGGGAGGAGGTGAAGGAGAAAAGAGGGAGGAGAAAAAAGGAGGAGAGAGGATGAGAAAAAAGGAGAAGATGAAGGAGAAAGCAGGAGGGAGGAGGAGGAGGAAAGAAGAAAAAAGGAGAAGAAGGAGAAAAAGAGGAGAAGGGGAAGGGAGGAGGTGAAGGAGAAAAAAGGAGAAAGGAGGAGAAAAAAGGAGGAAAAAGAAGGAGAAAGCAGGAAGGAGGAGGAGGAGGAAAGAGAAGAAAAAAGGAGAGGAAGGAGAAAAAGAGGAGAAGGGAGGAGGTGAAGGAGAAAAGAGGAGAAAGGAGGAGAAAAGGAGAAGGAAGAGGAGGAGAAGAAGGAGAAAGGAGGAGGAGGAGGAGAAAAAAGGAGAAGGGAGGAGGTGAAGGAGAAAAGAGGAGCAAGGTGGAGAAAAGGAGAAGGAAGAGGAGGAGAAGGAGAAAGGAGGAGGAGGAGGAGGAGAAAAAAGGAGAAGGAGAAAGGAGGAGAAGAAAAGGAGAGGAAGGAGGAGGAGAAAAAAGGAGAAGGAGGTGGAGTTGGAGGAGGAGGAGAAGGTGGAGTTGGAGGAGGAGGAGAAGATGGATTGGAGGAGGAGAAGGTGGAGGTGGAGATTCCCCATCACTCCACATGGCAGCAGAGATTCCCCTGCAGTCGGTGATGAAGACCACAGCGAGGAAGGCTGTCCCCACAGCAGCCCGCGGAGGACGCCACGCCGGAGCGGGCGGGTGCTCAGAGGAGGCTGTGACCCCGTGGAGAGAAAATCAGGAATAAAGTCGAGCCCAGGAAGAAGGGAAGGTATTTTAAAATTTATTTTTCTTTTCTCATCACCCTCCTCTGCTTGGATTGATAATAAATTAATTTCCCCGAGTTGAACCTGTTTTGCCCATAATGTTAATCACCAGCACTCCCTCCCCCTGTCGTTATCTCCACCGATGAACCTTTCATTTTTTTTTTTTCTTCCAAAAACCAAAAAAAAAAAAGAGCGAGAGAAAGGCTGAGCGGGCGGACGGCCTCCAGCCAAAGTCAGAACACCGCAAAAACTTCACGCAACCAACGCCTTCGAGATGCCACCGCTTCGTCTTGGCTCCAAACCCAAGGAGATCCCCCAAGAACGATCCCCCCCTGAGAACGATCCCGAGAACGATCCCCCCCCGAGCTTCTGGGATGAAACGGAGCAGGAGGAACTCTCCCCGTCGGGGAGGGAACGTCCCTCCCACTATGTGCAACGATATCTGAGCAGCTTCAGGAAGTTGTTGTTTACCAGCAGCGAGACGCCCTGCGTTAAAAGGGTGAGTTCGGGGCAAAGCGGCTTTTTTGAGTCTAAAAAATTTCGGGCGGTGGAGTCGGCACCGGTTGGAGGGATGCTGGGGGTGGGATGGGGAGGACCCACCTGGGGAGACGACACTTACCTGGGGGGGGGTTGAAATCATCAACCGGTGAAATTAAATGTGGAAAATCAAAAGGAGGAAAAAAAAAATTAAAAAAAAAAAAATATTTTTCAGATTATTATTTTGCCACCATGCCCTCTCCTCCTCCTCTATTATTTTTATTTTGAGTTTCTGGATGTAGGGGTTTTTTTATCTGATTTTTAATTTTTTTCTTTGCCTTTTATATTTTTTTTCCCCCCCCTGCCTTTTAATTGTTTTCTTTCTCTTTCGCTGCTTTGTCTAAGCTCTTTTCAGCACTAAATTTTTTTCCTGCCCTTTCTGGGGGGTTGCTTTTTCTCGGAGGGAATTAAAAAAATAGTGGGGAAAAATGGTGAATAATTATATTCTAAAAAAAAGACGGGGGTTTGCATCGTATCCCAGGGATTTGGGGGGGAGTGGGATAAAACCAGGGCAGGAATTCTGGGGGGGATGATAAAAAACCACGAACCTCCGTAGGGTCTTTTTTTCAAGCGAATTATTTGAAATTTTTACAATCGTCGTTTCCAAGAAGCGGAACAGAAAGGAGAACAAAAGGTTTCATGACGAAACCGAAAGCTGGCGCCGCGAACTTGTTTTTCTTTTCTAATCTCAAGGCAATACTCTCGTTTCTCATCTATTTTATATATTTGATTTCTTCTCATGTTATATCAACCCTTCAGCACAAGCAGCTCCCTGACTCTGCTCCGAGCCAGGACAAAGTCTGGGCTCCGTCCCCTTGAATTCTGGGGACCTCCAGCGACAGGAAAGCACCGTCCCACCCACACTCACCCTTGTTATGACTTGGTTTTCTTCCCTTCTGCTAAATTTAACCCTAAAACTGCTCTTGAAACTCTAGAGCAGGTCTTCAAGCACTGAGTTTTCTTTCTGAATTTTTTTCTTTCTGATTTTTTGCTTTCTGAATTTTTTCTGAATTCTCTTTCTGAATTTTTGCTTTCTGATTTTTTTCTGAATTCTCTTTCTGAATTTTTCTTTCTGAATTTTCTTTCTGAATTTTTTCTTTCTGAATCTTCTTTCTTTCTGAATTTTTTAGGATTTTTTTTCTTTCTGAATGTTTTCTTTCTGAATTTTCTTTCTGAATTCTCTTTCTGAATTTTTTCTTTCTGAATTTTTTGTGAATTTTTTCTTTCTGAATTTTTGCTCTCTGAATTTTTGCTTTCTGAATTTTTCTTTCTGCAAACCCCCTTTTTGCAGAGGAACGGAATTTATTTCTTTGCACTTTTCCCTGCTTCTTTATTTACCGACAATCAAAACTACGCCTTTATGTAAATTTAGTTTTTATTCCCGGAATGAAATATCCTTATTGTGCCAAGTCCAACTTGTCAGAGCGAGTTCTTGCTGAGCTTTTAGTAATTTATTGTATAAGATCAAAATACAAAAGGCTTTTATTCCAGGGGTGGAATAAAAACTCTTGCAACCCATTGGCTCATGTGTAAAAAAACAAATTTGCCCTTCGCTTGTGGGAGGAACCACGCTACGTGGCTTTTTCCGTGAAGGAAAACAAATTTGCTCAACGCGAACGGTTGCAGTAGTTTGATTTTGAACTCAGCTTCCTCCCCTCCTGGGGGGTTCTGGGCTGCCCAACCCCCACGCTTCGACCTTTGGGGGGTTCGCTCCCTCCCTGCAGCGAAGGCTCCCGACACTTCAACTCCCTTGACACCGTCAGCAGTTAATAACTTTTATTTTTCTTTTAATATATTTGAATATTTAAAGTCTCTTTTAAGTTAGCTCTTTTTTTCTCCCTTTTTTCCCTCCTCTCTCCTTTTTTCTTTATCTTTTTTCTCCCTTTTTTTTCCCCTCTTCTCTCCCTTTTTTCTCCTCCTCTGTCCCTTTTTCCCCTCTATTTTCTCTCTCGGTTCTCTCTTTTCCCCCCCCCCTTTTTTTCCCCCCCTCTTTTAATCTTCTCTCTGTCTTTTTCCTTTTTCTTCTTTTTTCCTTTTTTTTCCTTTTTTCCTTTTTTCCTTTTTTCTTTTTTCCTTTTTTCTTTTTTCCTTTTTTCTTTTTCCTTTTTTCTTTTTCCTTTTTCTTTTTTCTTTTTCCTTTGTTCTTTTTTCTTTTTCCTTTGTTCTTTTTTCTTTTTTCCTTGTTTTTTCTTTTTCTTTTTTCTTTTTTATTTTTCTTCCTTTTTTCTTTTTTTAAATTTTTTTTCCTTTTTTTTTTCCTTTTTTTCTCATCCTTTTCCTCATTAACAGACCACTTGAGCCGCCTTTCTGGCTGAGCCGGTGGACCTGAGCTGCTGGTCCAAAGCAGCTATGGGGAAAGGCTCCCAGAAACTTCCTTCAGATCAAGAAGAAACCTTGAAAACCAGCGACGACATTGAGAAAAATTCCAAATGGGGTAAATATTGGGGGGGAAAAAAAAAAAATAATCTCGCTCTTGGTGGAGCAGCGGTGGGATGGGGGTTTTGGGGTGGGTGCCTACCAACCCAGGTGCTTCTACTCCAAATTTTGGGATGTGGACACCTCCAAAGGTGGAGAAAAGCCCCAAATCCATCTCCAGGTCCCCAAACGCACATCGGTGTCTTGGATGGACCCACGTCTGCTCCTGTAGGCACCACCTTGGGCCTCTGCGAGGTCAGCCCACCCTCCTGAAGGTCCCCAAAAAGATCTCCAAAAGGGTCACCTTCCTCGAAAAGGTCCCTGTCCTGGTCCCTTGGGTGGGCCCAAGGATCCAGCAGAAAAAGGACAAAAAGGACCCAGCCCAGACCTTCTCCTGCTCTTTCCTCTCCCAGAGACCAACATCAGGAAGTCAGACTGGAGAAGATCCGTCTCCTCGCAGGTTTTCGTCCCCATGTGCGTTGTGTTGGTGGTCCTCATCCTCATCCTGCTGGTGGCTTTGACGGGTGAGTCCCATCCAACCATCCTCCGTGGGGAGGGACCAGGCGTTTTTTGGGGAAGATCCTGGGATTTTCCCAGCGGCAAGGGATGTCCACCAAGAACAACACCAAGACACCCAACTGTCATCCAGGCATCCTGGCTCCTCGCTTGGTCCCCAAATTCTAGGGAAAAAACCCCAAATAAATCCCATTTTCTTGCTTTTTTTAGGGCTGCCTACGTGTCTCGCTCAGCTTTCTCTTTTTCAGCGGTCCTTTCAAGGTCCCGTTCGCTTCACCCGGACTTCTCCCACGTCTGCCCGGATGGCTGGCTGGGTTTCCAAGGGAAATGTTATTATTTTTCCAACGTGGAGAGCAACTGGGCCAGCAGTCAGGAGAACTGCACCGGTCTGGGAGCTTCACTGGCCACCATAACCACCGTGGAGGAACTGGTGAGGACTGGGTTTGAGCTCCTATGCTAGGACCAGGTGGGAAACATGAAAAAAAAAATTTAAAAAGAGACCAAAATACCCCAAAAAATCCAGACCCAGAACATTTTTGACCTCAAATTTTACCCAACGCTGTAGTTGGAAGGAGACGCCTTGGGGAAAGCACCGTCTCTGGGTGGGTTGATGGACACGGGTGGAAGAGAAGAGGTGGAGAAGATGAGAGTTTAGCTCAACTGTGATGTTTCTTTGCTTTAAAGATCTTCATCAAGCGCTACAAAGGCGAAGCAAACCATTGGTTCGGGCTGCGGAAGGAGGGCGACCAATGGCAGTGGGCCAACGGCACCGCCTTGAACAGCTGGTTGGTCCTTCTCGACCGTGTTGGGTTCTTGGGGTGGCTTTGGCTCTTGGTGTGGTTGGAAGTGGCCCCGGGGGGGCTTAGAGGGTCTGGGATGGGGACCTTCTCCTGCCACCACGCCCCAGGCTTTCCATGGGAGGTTTGGGATGGCCCAAGGACGCCACACGCCAATCCCCTGGTAGATACCCTCAACCCAACGCCTCCTCTCCTAGGAAGGAAATCACAACTTTTTAAAATTTTTTTTTGGGGGGTAGCTTGCTTCTTTTCCTCCTTTTCTCACTCTCCTGAGCGTGTTGGCGTTGCAGGTTAGAGGTGTCGGGTGGTGGACCTTGCGCCTACCTCAACCAGGAAAAGATCAGCTCCTCCATGTGCCACACCAAGAAGAACTGGCTCTGCAGCCGCCCGGACAACTACGTCCTCTGGAAGCAAAAAGCATATCAAAAATAAAACAAGAGCTTCACATCCAACCAAGAAATGATGAAATAAGCACAATTTTCATTGGTAAAAACCTCCAGTTTTTGTGAAAACTCCGATTTTTGTGAAAAAATCTTGATCTCAGCAATTTTTATGAGTTTTTATTTCCAAGCCTCTTTCTTCTCAGCCAAGCTAAAGCTATCGGTGATCTGTCCTCGCTGCTAGATCACGGGAAAAGCTGATCGAGCGCTTTCCACGTGCGTTTGAATTTTTTGCCTCTGAGCCGGTCAAGTCTATAGGTCAGATCTATAGATCAGGTTTGGAATTTCACCAAAGGGATTTTTCTTGCTGTTGGAAGGGGGATAGAAAAAGGTGGGGAGGGAATTTGGTGACTTGGTGGGATTTGGATGGGCTTGGAATGTTGTAGAGGCTTTTGGGGTTGGTTTGGGCTTTCTTTTTGTAAAAAAAACCAAAAAACCCAAAAAACCCAAAAAACAAAAAAGCTCCCAAAAAAAAAAAAAAAAGCCCCAACCAAAACCTCCAAAACAATAAAAAACCAGAAAAAACTCAAACAAAAAAACTTTGGAACGACAACAACAAATAATCCCAAACCACCAAGATCTTGCAAATAAGTTGAAACCCAACTGGTTTTATCGGCTTTTATTGACGCCGTAGCTCTACCACCACAACTCCCGGGGCATAAACGTTTCCCAGCTTGGGGGGGGGCTCATCACCCCCCAAAAAATTCTCTTGACCCACGCGGGAAATTAATTTTCAAACCCCAAAATCCTTCACGGAGCCGTGACGGTGCAAATGGGGCTGGTTTCACCCCAAAATATTGTCGGCGAGCGTCTCGTAGGGCGTTTGGGGATGGGAATGTGTCAGATGGTGCCGGTGTATTGCTCATCGTCTTCTGCCATCGCTGGGGAGAGCTGGAACGACTTTTTTTGGCAAACCCACTTGTGTTCGCTGTCACATCCATCGATCTCCAATTCCTTGTTTTTCAGTGTCCCGCATCCTACCCCCGGCAGGGTCCCAAATCTGTAAAAAAAACAATTTTTTGGCCCAAGAGGAGCAAACTCTTCCAAGCTTTGCAGGAGAGGGGAAGTCAGAGGCGGGGTTTTTCCTCTTTTTTTTTTTTTTTTTTCACCATCCCAGCGTGAGATTGAATTAATTTGAGCGTGGGTTGAAATAAAATTTTAAAAAATGCCGTTAAAAGCCGCGTTGGTTGCACAAGTAGGGTGGGAGACGTTGGGTTCTCAACCATCAACCCAACTCTTGGTCTGTGCCGCTTTGGGAAGGGGAATACAAGACTGTTGGTGCGGACAACAGAACCTTGGAGGTCAAAAATGGGGAAAAAAATGGGTTTTTTTTCCGCTAACGGCTTGCGGCTGCACTCACTTTTTGGTGTCGAAGGTTGTGTTGTCCACCCATCTCCACTCCTTCTGGAGTAAACTCAACCCGATCCACACCGGCTGCGTGCTTCTGCCCATCAGATTCTTGATGTATTCCTGGGAAACGGAGGTTGGATGGAGTTTGTGGGTTTTTTCAGCCCCAAATAGATGAAAAAACGAACGTCCCCCATATTTTGAACACCACCATGCACCACCTCTAACAGCAGCTTTGGGTGGAAATCTCTTCAATTCAAAGCCCGCCACTAAGGGCACTTTTTTCTCCTGTTCATCTATTTAATTTTTTTTAAAAAAAGGGACTTTCAGGTCCTTTTCCAGCCTTTTCCTCCATATTTACCTTTTCTTTCTCATCCCGGAGCACCACCAGCTGAGAGTCCTGATTTTCGCAGTCGGTCTTGCTTTGATCCCATTTTCCAATTTCCTTGGAAAGCCGGTAGCATCGGTCCTCGTGGAGCTGCCAGTCCTGGGGACACAGTTTGTAGCCAGCACAGGCTGAAGAGGACAAAGAACCATCAGAAACCCTCCCAAAAAAGGTGGGCAAGGTCTTCCCCAACCACCAGCTGAAGTCCACCGAGGGCTTCCCCATCCCACCCCCTCCAGCTCTTGCTCCATCTTGGAGGTTTTTTGTGGTTTTTCCTGCTTGGACACCAGAGAGGAGGAAGAGGATGGTGGTTGAGTTGACCGCTAAAGGTTGGTTGGGTTGGAGGAAGGGTGGGTGGTGAGGAACCTCCTCCGTAGAGTTGCTCCTTCTCCTCCGTGAACACAAAAATAAATATTTCTTGGTGTTGGTGGCGGACCAGTTGGTTGGTGGACCCCCAACTGGTTGGTGAAGCCCCAATTGGTGGATGGACCCCCCCAACT